>NW_007743065.1:3338-9823 GCF_000696425.1 Galeopterus variegatus
TCCAACCGGTGGCAGACTGCCTGGGGTCATTACTGGGCTTTGCTGTTTATGTGATGTGTGATCCTGGGCTAGTTGGTTCATATGTCTGAGCTACCTGTAAAATCGGGATAGTAATAAGAGATGGAACAGGACTTTTATTACTCACAGGAAAGCATGTCTCATTTAAGAGCATTCAGTAGTTGTGAGTGTTGCTTTCACAGTGTGGGACAAGTACGTCCACGTGGGCAGTCTGTGCTGACCATCAGCTGAGCCCTTCCCCATTCCAGTTTTTTCCAGTGGGCACCGAGAGGGAGGGGCTTCATGTCACATCTGACTGTGCAGCAGCTGAGATAAGGGTGTTCTGTTCTGAGCTTCAGGCGAGGGCAATTTTGATGTTCCCCCACCTTTGGGCTCAGGTCAGGGAGCCCTGTATACCCTAAGCACAGAGCCTGGCAGCCTCTCTCGGGCAGCAGGCATCCGTCCCCTCCATAGTAGGGATAAACCTGTGCAGGGGGAGAAGAGATGTTGGACGGGGGATCACTTTCTCTCAGCTCTTTATATCAGATGGGGGGCTCCCAGCAGGCTGATTCAAGTTTCAGGTACAGATATTTTCTTCAAGGCACTAGCCCTAACCCAGCTCTGAAAGAAAGGGATAGAAACATAAGCGAACACTGAAAAGAACATTAGAAGACCTGCTTAAACTGATACCAGTATGATTCTAGAATTTCATGGACAGAATTATTGCTTTGTAACAGAGTGTCAGAGAAACAGAGGAAGCATTGATCACGTGGTCACTATGAACTTGGCAGCCGTCCTGGTTCTGTGGGGATCTGGCTCAGCTGATTAGGTATGCAGAATCTTGCCCAATGTGTCCTTGGCATAAACAGACACATGAACCACATAGGACAGAGTAGCATTAAGGAGAAGAAACAGCCATCACAGCATATAAGAGATTGTGTGTGTGTTCATGTGTGTGCTTACAAATACAAAAAAGGCAATGGAAACTAGAAAGGGAAACTCATTTCTAATGAGCAGATTCCTACTTACAGAAATGAAACTTAAGCTCTGCATTATGAGTCTACTATCAGGATTCTAGGACCAGCTCTGTGTTTGATTGACTAACTAAATGAACTTGATTTCACTTAAACTGTCAGTTGCCTCACGAACTATATAAAAAGGTTGGCCCCAAACAGTAGTTTGCAACTCTAGCTGGAAACTAGAAAGTTCCCTGGGAATCTTAAAAAAATACTGATGCCTGAGCCAATCTCCAGTTGAATAAATTAGAATCTCTGGAAGTGAGGCCCAGGCATCATTATGAGGAGTAGTTTTTTTTGAAAAGAAACCCCAGAGTGATTTACATGGTTTAAAACCACTGAACTAGATCTTTGCTACTCAGAGTATGGTCTGTGGACCAGCATCATCATCAATTAATTTTCAGAAATGCAGAATCACAGGCCATTCCACAGACCTACCGAATAAGAGTCTGCCTTTTAACATGTCCAGGTGATTTGTTGGTACATTAAAGTTGGAGAGATACTTTCCCAGATGATCCTTGTGTCCCTTTCAGGTCTAAATGCTATGGATCACAGACTCATTCCCAGTAACTATGCATCTTTCTATGAGGCTGTCATTCAGAATCTTCATTCTTCTGTGTCTTGGTTTTCCCAATGTGCATCTTAATAATCCACACAGTTCTATAAAGGAATGTAGAACAAATGGTATTGATCTCTACAGACAGTTTCTGATGTTTTTCTCTGAGACCACTCATGTTTGTAAACACATGCCAATCACATCCACAGAGAAAATACTCAGCTATCAAGTACTTCTCTTCTTTGGAAGGCCCAGTAATTTTCACTGTTCTGAAAGGCGCAGTAATTTTCTTGACAGCTATCTTTGGCCCACCATGATTTACTTTCCTAGCTGACTCCTATGTATTCCAGTTCTAACTGCATTTTCGTGGTCTCATTTTTACATTTCAAGCATTCATTCACCTGAAATTGTCTATTCAAATCTTCGAGAACATTTACACAATTGAACTAGGCTCAAGATAATGTGTAGATGTATAATGTCTATGGGAAAAATCCTCAGGTCTCTTGGGGACAAATTGTTTTTAGATTTGTCTGAAATATCCTGGCACTTGGAGAGTCCATATCTACAAGACAATGAGAAGAAGGGAAGATATTTTCTAGTTGTAATTGAAATTTAGGATCCTAAATTGGGCCGAAAAAACAAGCTGCAGTACTTATATCCTTCCCATGGATCTGGGGAGCCCATATAACCAAGTTGTAGTACTTATATCCTTCCCATGGATCTGGGGAGCCCATAGATGTTTAAGGAAGTGGTGATCCAAACACATTGTTGGCACACCCAAGGCTGCCTTTGTTGCTGTGAGTTCCATATCCATTTCCTAAATTAGAAGACTTTGCGTAATCGTTAGTAGTATGCCCTGTTCTCTGTTGAGACTCTACTCAAGTGACGTGCCACCTAGCAGGAGAGACAGATTCATAAGCACTTAATCTGATTTCAACAAAAGCAGTACTCAGTGATTGCTTTGCAATGAAAGAGGAAGGGATATTTATCTCTTTCTGAGGTTCGTGAAAAAGTTCTCGGACTAACTCTTGTTCTTTAACCTGAAATGTTGGCAGAATCATAGTCCTGTTAGTTCCTCTACTCAGAGAATACTCCCAGGACTGTTTACACTGAGACCAGGCCTAGCCCAGGAGGGGCTCTGTGGCTACACCTGCAGTGTGCAATAGTGCTGGCTGCACACCCTGGGGGAAGGCTCAGGCCCAGGACCACCAAACAGTTCTTATATATCAAGTCATGGAAAGTCTGCAAAAGCCAATGAGAGGGAATGTGTGACTGTGAAATTGCCAGCTGACTACAAAATTGGTACTCTGGAAACAGGAAGTTTTATGCGATAGTGGCCCCAGAATGTGCTATGCATCTTTACTGTCTTACCAAGAATGAGTTTGTTTTAGGTGTCTTGTCAGTTTAGTCTCTCCTTTAGCAAACATCCTTAGTCCCAGTTCATCCAGAATCTGCCTTAGACATCCTTGGTGGTGCCCCCCAGAGGGCCTCACCTGCCCTTCTAGAATTGGGCAATAAGGGGCAACATTGCTGTAGTTGCAATATATGTCCTTTAGATATACAGACCCATGACACACAGGATAAAGCAGCCTTCAGGTTGAAGAAAACAGCTGACCAAGTGTGTATAAGTTTGTTAGCACGAAAAAACAATGGAAACTGGGCACTGAAATGTATTTTCACTGAACAGATTCCTACTTGAACCAGATTCCAGGATAAGTTCTGTAACTGACATACTAACCGGGTGATGTTAGTAAGACCATTGATCTACATGAGCCTCAGTTCTTCGAGGGTTAAATAAGAGGCTTTGTCTAGACTGATGATTCTCAATCCAATGATTCTCAGTTTGTTTTATCAAATAAAGTTTTAATTCACCTGGAAGCATCTGTATACATTTTAGAGAGAATTTCCTCCCACGAGCTAGGTGTAAGATAATGCATAGCCTGATGTCTCAAAGCATATGGGAATTTTTCAGATTTCTCCCAAACACATGGGACTTCAGGAGGAGTTGTCCACCAAAGGGAGTTCAGAGGGTTGCAACTGCAGTCTAGCATCCTAAATTAGATGGGCTAAAATTTTCCCCATTTTCCTGCATTTTGGAAGCCCAAAACTCCTTTGTGTGTGTGTGTGTGTAGTGTCACTTCTAAGAAATATGGCTCTTTGTTAATACTAAGAGAGAGTTCCAAGCCATTGGCATGAGAGAGAGACTTTTGAACTGAGCCTCTCCGGCCTGATGGTTAAAGCATGCATTAAAATTAAAAATTCTTCTTTTCTCTTGTTAGAAATCTCTTTTGTTAGAGAGGTGTCCCAGCTAAGAATTTATGAGGGTTAAGAATAGAAATTATTTGTGTTTTTCTCTCCTTCAGAAGGATGCTGTTCATTAGCCAAAAAGTGGGACTTTAGACGACAGTGCAATGTGCCACTCAACTATTTTGTGATCTTTTCTGTCACACCTTCTTGAAGACACTAATGAGGAAAGATTTGTATGATGGTACATTTAGATATGTTAACATTTAATATTTCTAAAGACAGGCCTCAGGCCAGCATCCAGGTGCAGGGTCTCTCCTAGGACATCAGAGCTTCACTCTCTTCCCTCTTTCAATCTGTGAACGAGCTCAAGGAGATTTAAACTCTCCTCATCAGATCTATTCTGATGAACTCGCCTGTTAACCAACTTCTCTAAAGCCCTGAGAATTTTTTGTCTAGCATTTGACTGTGGTTCTATGTCTAGTGCTTTTAAATAGTAGGTAATTGCATCATTTTCAGATTGCTTGTGATGTTCCAGAAAGTAGCCGTAACGATAATGGACCTCCTGCAATAGGCTCTTATTACCATCATGCAGGGTGAGTGCTTTCTGGTACGTGTCCTCAACCTTTTGCTGTTCACCTTGCTCTGAATACATGTTGGCTAAATCCATATAAGCTTTTGTAAATGTGGGCTTTTTCTCTATAGCCAGTTCAAAATGATGTATGGCTAATCTCATCATTCTGTCTGCATTTTCTTCAACCTCTCTGCTACGCGGCACCTTTGCAGCTTCCTTTATTTCGATCATATATTGTCTGTAGCAACACCCTATCTGGTGATGCAGGAAGACAGAGTCGGGTGTTGCCTGCAAGGCCATTTTTAAGAGCTGAAAATCTTTATCCAGAGAGCCTTTTTTTCGGTAAAACATGCCTGCATATCGAAAGACATAAGTCTGTGAGGACTCGTTGGTCAGAGCCTCTTCAACGTACTTTTCTCCTTCAGCTTCTTGTCCTACTTCCTGAAGCTTCAGCGCAAGGAGAACCTTAATATATGCATCCTCTGGACTTAGCCTGATGGCTTGCCTTAGGGGGTGCAAAGAAAACCCCTCTGTGCCTTTTAATGCTGCATTAAAGCCATCCAGGCGATAGGTGGCAATTGCATACCCGGTGCTGAATTCAGCGTTTTCAGGGTCTGCTTTCAGAGCTCTTTCAAAGCAGGCCTTGGCCCGTTCGTAATACTGTCCTCCACACTTCAGCAAGGCCCATCCTTCCTCACAGTCCATCTCAGGACATTCCATTCTATAGCGGAAAGGACTTGCCAACTTCTTGCAAGTGCTCTCCCCCTTGTCCAGGTAAGTCTGGGCTTCTGCCAGTCTTCCCAGGTGGTAGAACACCCAGGCATAGTTGCCCCATGTCACCAGACTTCTTATTTCTGATTGGTTGGCATGATCTCACTGGATTAAGTCTTCGGCTTCTTTCAAGCTCTCCAAGGCTTTCTCATTCTGGCCTTTGAGGTGCTTCACATAGGCCAGCATGTTGTGTATTCCCACATTGTACTTGGTGTCTAGGAACTCAATCTCTTCCAAGACCCTGTTTTCTAAATCAGGCATTGCACTGTCTTCAATTAGCAGCCCCCAGGTAAAGTGACATCTCAATTCCTTCAGCTTGTCTTCGACCTGATCATCACCAGCATTCTTACTGTAAAAACAAAGGAAGTTTTTATTTGTGAAATGAAGAACAGCCAAAAGAAAATCCAGATAAAGCACCTTGTATTTAAGTTTGTATTCTTCAAAGGAACACACTTTCTTTTCTTTTCTTTTTTCTTTTTCTTTTTTTTTTAAAAAGATGACTGGTAAGTGGATCTTATCCCTTGACTTGGTGTTGTCAGCACCACACTCAGGCAGCGAGCCAACCGGCCATCCGTATATGGGATCTGAACCCGGGGCCTTGGTGTTATCAGCACCGCACTCTCCCGAGTGATCCACCGGGCCGGCCTTTATTTTCTTTAGAGTACCTGGATTATTAAGATATGCACGGACTGTGTTTGCAGTTTGCTTGGCCCCATTCGCTGACTCTGGTACTTTCTAGCCAAATAACCAGGCTGTGCTTCAGAGTCCCATTTGTAAAATGGAGATGACAATAGTACTTATCACACTGGGCTTGAAGAGGAGTAATAAGCCCATATATGTAAAGCAGTTAGAGCATGTTCTGTGCTACATAAGTGTTTTCTATTTTACTATTAATATAAATAGGCAGAGACCAGTTAAAAATGCAGAGCCTTAGGAAGCATTGTTGACTTGAAGACCCTCATCTGCATATATGCAGTAAATTAAGACCACCTAAGAAAGATAATATTTGACCAAAGTTATTTTTTTCTCACTTGTTATTTGGAAATAATTATAGATTCACAGAATTTTGTAAAGACCATACAAAGATCCAGTGTATCCTTCGTCCATGTTCCCCCAATGGTTATATCTTACATAGCTATAGTACAATAATAGAATTAGGAAATTGACATTGGTACAACAATGTGTGTATATAATTCTATGTAATTTGTTCTCATGGGTATATCTATGGAACCTTCACCTCCATCGAGATAGAGAACTACTCTACCACCAACACATCTTCCTCATGCTATTCCTTTATAATTATACCTGTCACGTCCTCACCTGCACC
>NW_007743065.1:10798-14670 GCF_000696425.1 Galeopterus variegatus
GATAAGAAAGGGAAATAAAAGATATCCACATTGAAAGGAATAAGTTAAATGACCTCCATTCACAAATGACATGATCTTATTATGTGTTGAAAACCCTAAAGATTCCACACAAAAACTGTTAGAATTTTGATAAGTAAATTCAGCAAAGTTGCACGACTCAAAATTAACATGTAACAATTAGTTGTGTTTCTATACACTAATGATAAACAATCCAAAAAGGAAACTAAGATAACAATACCATTTTCAATAGCATCAAAAAGAATAAAATATTTAGGCATAAATCTAACCAAAGAGGCAAAAGACTTGTACATGAAATAGTACAAAACATTGCTGAAAGAAATTAAAGAAGACACAAATAAATGGAAAGGCATCTTGTGTTCATGGTTTGGAAGACTTAATATTGTTAAGGTGTCAGTACTACCCAAGGTGATCTATAGATTTAATTCAATCCTTATCAAAATTACTTTTTTGCAGAACTAAAAAAATTCATCCTAAAGTTCCCGTAGAATTTAAGGATTTCCAAATAGCTGAAACATCTTGGAAAAGAAGAACAAAGTTGGATGTCTCACCTGTCTTTATTCCAAAACTTCGACGAACCTACAGTAGTCAAAACACTGTGGTACTAGCACAAAGACAGACACAGAGACTAACGGAATAGAATAGAAAAGCCCAGAAATGGGCCAGCCCGGTGGCACACTGGAGAGTGCGCCGCTTGAGAGTGCGGTGGTGCTCCCGCTGAGGGTTCGGATCCCATTTGGCGACTGGTTCCCGCTCACTGGCTGAGTGCGGTGTGGGCGCAACACTGAGGGTTGCGATCCCGTTGCCGGTCAGTAAAAAAGACAAAAAAAAGGAAAAAAGAAAAAAAAAAAGAAAAGCCAAGAAATAAACCCTCACACATATGGTTGTATGAGTCAGCTCAGGCTGCCATAAAATACCGTAGACTTTAGCAACAGAAATTTATTTTCTCCCAGTTCTGGAAGATAGAGGTCCCAGATCAAGGTGATGGCCAATTTGATTCCTGGTGAGGACCCTCTCCCTGGCTTGCAGGTGGCCACCATCTTGCTGCATCCTCATGTGGCCTTTCCTTGTCATTTTGCGGCTGGCTTATTTCACTTAGCATAAAGTCTTCAAGGTTTATCCATGTTGTAGCATGTGTCAGAATGTCCTTTCTTTTTAAGGCTGAATAATATGCATATGTACACACACACACACTCACACACACTCATATAATATCTTATACAACTATAGTATAATATCAAAATTAGGAAATATCTATCACATTTTCATTTTGTTTATTTATCCATTGATGGACCCTTAAGTTGCTTCTATCTTTTGGCTATGGTGAATAACGCTGATATGAACATAGGTATATATGTATCTGTTTGAGACATGGAAAGAGCTCCGGTGTCTCTTGTTATTCTTACAAGGACCCCAGCCCGATAGGCTCCACCTATTAAGGCTCCACGCATTAAGGTTCCACCCTTATGACTTCACTTGGCCTTTATCACCTTCTTTGAGGCCCTCTCTCCAAATACAATCATGTTGGGAGTTAAGGCTTCGACATATGAATTTGGGGTCAGGGAGACATAATTTAGTTCATAACAATGGTGAAATGATTTTTGACAAGAGTGCCAAGACTATTTAATGGAGAAAGGACAGTCTTTTCAACAAATGGTGTGAGGAAACTGGATATCCAGATGCACAAAGATGAAGTTAGACCATTACCTTACACTGTACACAATCATTAACACAAAATGGATCAAAGGCCTAAATGTAAGACCTAAAATGATAAATTTTTAGAAGAAAACATAAGAGAAAATCTTTATGACATTGGATTTGGCAATGATTTCTTTCATATGATACAAAAATCACAGGTAATAACTGTAAAAATAGAGAAGTTGGACCTCAACAAAATTAAAAACTTTTGTGCTTCAAAGGAGAGTATCAACAGAATGATAAGAAAACTCACAGAATGAGAGAAAATATTTGCAAACCATGTATCTTATAAGGGATAAATATCCAGAATATATAAAGAATTCCTACAACTCAGCAACAAAAAACCAAACATCTGATTTAAAAATGGGCCAAGGACTTGAATAGATACACAAATGGCCACTAAGCACATCAAAAGATGCTTAACATCACTAATCATTAGTGAAATACAATTCTAAACTACAATGTTATGATACTTCATGCCCATTAGGATGACTATTAAATAAAATGACAGAAAATACGTATTGGCGAGGATGTGGAGAAATTGGAAGCCTTGTGCACTATGGGTGTGAATGTAAAATGGGACAGCTGCTGTAGAAAATGGTATGAGAAATTCCTCAACAAATTAACCTTAGAATTACCACATGATCTAGCAATTCTACTTTTGGGAACTAGTATAGACCCAAAAGAAGTGAAAGCAGGAACTCAAACACACACTTATATACCCATGTTCATATGAGCATTATTCACAATAGCCAAAAGATGGAAGCAACCCAAATGTTCACCAATGGATGATGGATAAACAAAATGTGGTATATACATACAATCGATATTATTCAGCCTTAAAAATAAAGGATATTTTGACACATGCTACAACATGGACAAAGCTCAAAGACATTAGGCTAAGGGAAATAAGCCAGTCACCAAAGGACAGATATTGTAGGATTCCATTTATAAGAGGTACCTAGAGTAGTCAAAGTCATAGAGACAGAAAGTGGAATGGTGATTACTAGGGGCTGTAGGGGAGATGGGAATCAGGTGTTAGTGTTTAGTGGGTACAGACTTTCTATTTGAGAAAATGAAAAAGTTGTGGAGGTATATGGTGATGATCGTTACATGACAAAGTGAGTGTTCTGAATGTGATAGGACTGCACACATAAAAATGGTTAAAATGATAAATTTATGTTATGCATACTTTACCTTAATAAAACATTTTAAAACTTACTTATGGGAAAGGCTCTCTAAATAAGGTGAATAGAAAAATAAAATAATGTGTGAAATATGTGTAATAGAGATGGAAAAGGTTCTGATTCTGTAATTTTTGCAGATCAGTAATAGTTCAACAGAACAACAGAAATCTATATGAATAGGTAATTTGTGGAAGAGCAAATATAAATAGCCAGTAAATATGAAAAAAGATGCTCTAAATCCCGAGCCATTAGGGAAATGCAAATTAAAGAAACAGTGGTTTATAACTTTATTCCACTCAGATTGGCAAAAGGTTAAATGGATGAGGATACAAATTCTGCAACCATGAATAGTTAATGGCCTTTATGAAGATCAATCTGATAATAGTCATTAAAGCACACGTTTTATTCAACAAAGTAATTCCACTTCTTAGAATCTATGAGGGGTCTTCAAAAATTTCATAGAAAAATTTGTATTATCTTTTAATTTTATTTTTCCATAAGCTTTTTGAAGTACCCTTGTATTTCCCAGATTAAAAACACCAGTAGTTAAAGATGTAAGTTCAAGAATGTTCATTACAACATTGTATTCATTAGCAACAAAAGGAAAATATCAATAGGGAATGGTTAAATAAATTATGGCATATCTACACCACAGAATACTATGCAGCTAGTGGACTGAATGAATTAGATCAAAACCGGTAAGAGTTTGAAGGACTTTCATAATATATACTTAATTGAGAAAAGTGAGCTGCAGAGACACATCCAGAACATTACTTTTTATTGCGTAAAGACCCAAGCCCTTATGTCTATGTTTGTTTATGAAACACAAGTATTGAGAAATGTATGTAAGCACCTTATAGCTCAACAACAAAAAGACAAGCAACCCAGTTTAAAAAATGGGCAAACAGCTTGAGTATACATTTCTCCAAAGAAGAAGAGTCACAGAGGACCAACAAACACATAAAAATA
>NW_007743065.1:18472-19886 GCF_000696425.1 Galeopterus variegatus
AAGACTATTTAATGGAGAAAGGACAGTCTTTTCAACAAATGGTGTGAGGAAACTGGATATCAGATGCACAAAGATGAAGTTAGACCATTACCTTACACTGTACACCATCATTAACACAAAATGGATAAAAGGCCTAAATGTAAGACATAAAACTATATATTTTTAGAAGAAAACATAAGAGAAAATCTTTATGACGTTGGATTTGGCAATGATTTCTTGCATATGATACCAAAATCACAGGCAACAACTGTAAAAATCGAGAAGTTGGACCTGAAAAAAATTAAAAACTTTTGTGCGTCAAAGGAGATTATCAACAGAATGATAAGACAGCTCACAGAATGAGAGAAAATATTTGCAAATCTTGTATCAGATAAGGGATTCATATCCAGAATTTATAAACAATTCCTACAACTCAGCAACAAAAAACCAAACATCTGATTTAAAAATGGGCCAAGAACTTGAATAGATACACAAATGGCCACTAAGCACATCAAAAGATGCTTAACATCACTAATCATTAGTGGAATACAGTTCTAGACTACAATGTTATGCCACTTCATGCCCATTAGGATGGCTATTAAATAAAATGACAGAAAATACGTATTGGCGAGGATGTGGAGAAATTGGAATCCTTGTGCATTGTGGGTGTGAATGTAAAATGGGACAGCTGCTGTAGAAAATGGTATGAGAAATTCCTCAACNTAGTTGGTGAGTTTATAGCAAGTGGGTCACTGCAGCATATCTGCCCAGTCCATGCAGGGTGCGCGGCTCAGTGGGGCAAGTCAAGCAGTCATATCTAGCTATCTCATAAGAAGGAGGTCAACCAGGAGATGGTTGTATCTGGATCAACTACATTGAGGAACTGGGAGGAGGGGGAAGAGAACTAGACACTGTGTCATGGTTGACTAAGCCTTGCTTCTGGTGTGAGAAAGTTAAACCTAGATTCAAAATAGATGCTGAGGCAACATAAAATCTTTAGAATTCACTAAGCCACATAATGTATGTTTCCAGTTACATGAAATGTCCAAAATAGGTAAATCCATAGAGGCAGAAAGCAGATGAATGGCTGCTGGGGCACAGGGAGAAGAGTGAGTAGGGAGTCACTGCTTGATGGCTGTGGGGTTTCTCTTCGTAGTGGTAAAAATATCCTTGAACTAGGTAGTTGTGATGGTTGAACAACATTGTGAAAATCCTAAATCCCACTAAACTGCCTACTTTAAGATAGTTAAAATGGTAAATTTTATCACAGTAAAAAATCATATTCCTAAACTGAATAGAATATTTTCCTAGTGCATGTTGAAATAAACATGAAAGCTAATTAGTATGCCATCTGAAAGGATCTCATGAACCCCCTCTGCCGCCCTTTGGGAAACATTGGTTTAAGGTTTAATAAACTATCATGGAATTTAGAGAC
>NW_007743066.1:0-734 GCF_000696425.1 Galeopterus variegatus
AGTGCTATACAAAGTTATGCAGTCTTGAGCATACACATTACATGATAGTTAAAAGAATTATATTCCACAAAATAGTCCTTTTGGGAGAATGTTTCCAAAAGTTCTATATGTGTCAGAGTTCTCTCGATTGACACATGTGCTCACTCATATGTGGGAACTAAGAGAGAAAAGAAGGAAGGAAAGAAAGAACACAGTAGTGGGCAGGTCTAATAGAGGGCGGGAACATTCCTAGGGCTATAAATTGGAGTGGGGGGAAGATGGGAAGGGGGAGGGAGGTTGGGGAATAATTGGGTGGGGGCAAGGAGTACAACAGTAATTTCTGCTAGTGGGTATGCCCCCAGTATGAATCTGGCCCCCACATCATGGGCAGGAGGGGTAATAATTAGCTTTGTATCTCATGCATATTCTAAATAAATAAATAAATAAGACTGGCTATTACGACAGAGACAGTAAAAAAGAATTTTCTTAGTTGCAAGGAACAGAGCTTTTCACAAATTGGCTTAAACAAAAAAACAAGTTAATTTGCTAACACAGTCAAAAATTCCAGGTTGGCCTGCCTGCAGACTTACAAGGATCTGGTGAGTTACATTATGTTAATAGGTCTCTTTCCTTTCCTCTCCCCTCTCTGACCCTCCCCTCCCCTCTCCTCTTCTCTCACTTCTTTCTCTCCCTCCCAACCTCCATTCTTCCCTCCCTCCCTCCCATCCAGCTTTACAGCTGCCACAGTTGTGCTT
>NW_007743066.1:2488-3344 GCF_000696425.1 Galeopterus variegatus
TTATGGCTTGCCCATGTCATTCTCTTGCCATATGATACTGTGAGTTGCTAGGGAGTCACTAAACAGAAGGAGATCCTCACTAGATGTGTTTCCTAGACTTTGCACTTCCCAGCCTTCGAAATTGTAAGAAATCAACTTCATTCCTTTATTTAAAAAATAAAAATAAAGAAAAAGAAGAAACAAACTCTGCTAACACCTTGATCTTGGACTTCTTGCATCCAGAAGTATGAGAAAACAAATTTCTGTGGTTTGATGCAACCAAATCTATGGTCCTTTGTTATATGGCAGTCCAAGCAAATGAACACCATTTCAATTACTGTTTCTATATCTACTTTCAATAACTGACATTTTTGTTCTTATAAAGCACCAGATACTGATCTAAGGGCCTTACATATATTCAACCGATTTCATACCAACACAAATCTCATAAGGTAAGCATCATCATCATCCTCTTTATACAGATAAAGCAAACTNTATAGGAAAGACGATGTGAAGATGTGAAGACAGGGAGAAGACGGCCATCTACAAGTCAAGGGAGAGAACTGAAAAAAATCCTTCCTCCTGGTCCTCAGAGAAAACCAACTCTTCATGTATTGGAAACGTGATCCCCACCATAACAGTGTTAAGAGGGTGGGAAATCTAATTATGATATTTGAAATGTGGAGCCTTTGAGAGGTGATTGGATCATAAAGACTGTGCCTCATGAAGGGATTAATCCATTAATGAAGCAATGGCTACAATGGGTGTGGTTCTGAGGATTGATGATTTTATAAGGAGAGGGAATGAGAAGGTTACTTATGGCTTGCCCATGTCATTCTCTTGCCATATGATACTGTGAGTTGCTAGGGAGTCACTA
>NW_007743066.1:5273-6008 GCF_000696425.1 Galeopterus variegatus
ATCAAAGCTATTGCATTGTTAGTGAAATCATTGCTTTCCATTTTAGATGGAAAAAAAAAAACAACTCTATTGATGTATAAGTTGTTTTGAAATGAGAATGTGCCTTTCTTATTTATTCCAGAGTCAGCAGTTTTATGAGTTTGCTGTAACACTATATTTTTGCAAGGGACAGTTATGACCATAAAGGGAATTGTATGGTAAAACACTACAGAATCTGCCATTAGGCCAGAATATGACAATTTTACTCAGCTGGCTTGACAAATTTGAGCAGTTTCTTAGCATGCGGGAGAGATTTATGGCCACAAAAGGAAGCCTGACTGCCAAACATAGGACTGAAAGTCCTTATTACTTAAAAAAGAAATCTATATGCAGTGACAACTCAAGATTTATTATATTGGTTCGACAACTGTCTCTTCACGAGTGCTTTTCTCCTGAGCATTGAGACTTGGAGCTTCCTCTACTCTGTACTCCATGCCCTGCTTCTCCACTTAAGGCTATTTTCTACCTCTAAATCCTCAAGTGTACATGCATTTATTGATAGTCAATACAGACATTTGGAAAAGTTAGATTAGCAAAAGCAGAATTTCCCAGGAGGAACCTCTACTTCAGACTAGAGGAATAGACATGGAAGTTTCCAAATCTGCTTACTAATAAGTTCTTGGTGATATATCATCAATAACTTAGTTCACCCTGATAACAAAGAAGAAAGAACATTAGGGGACCATCCAGGTGACA
>NW_007743066.1:7544-9170 GCF_000696425.1 Galeopterus variegatus
AAAATAAAAATATAAAGACTAACTTAAAAACATGTTTGTACCACAAATATATTTATAAAGTAATTTCAAAAAAAATTGAGACAGATATTCCAGTAAAAATAACAAAGGATATATCCAAGTATTGTGGGTTGAATTGAGCCTTAATATAATATCTGCTGGTCTTAAAAATGGCAAGAGAAATTTGGGCTCACAAACACAGAGGGTAGATAGCCATGAAAAGAAGGAGGCAGAGATTGGAGTTTGCTGCCACAAGCTGAACAGTGCTGGGGGCTACCGGAAGCTGAAAGTGTCAAGAAAGGTTCCTGCCCTCAAGGCTCCTGGCCTACAGAACTATGAGAGAATAAACTTCTGTTGTTTCAAGCCCCCCACTTGTGGTAATTTGTTGAGGCAGCCCTAAGAAATTAACATACCAAGCAATCAACATCAAAACAATTGTAAGTGACCGATAAATATTAAAAGTCATTTTCAGCATCTTTTTCTGAATTACTAGCTATTTGTAATTTTGTCTGTAGCTTTGTCCCAATATATTTCATTCCGCTCAAAGCAGCCTGAATGTTCTTTTTAAAAAAGTACATCAGGTTAAATCAGACTCCTGCTAAACCCAAACATAAGAAGCTTAAACAAATATCATGTAACAGAGGACTAGAGGCATGTTAGGACAGGGACTCAACAGTATCGGGAAGGACTTGGCTGCTCTAAATCCATGAATCCACTCCTCCATTTNCACTACTCCATTTCTACAGCTCAGGAATCATCATCATCAAAACCCTCTAATTGCTCAAACTCTTCTCGAAATATTTCCTTCCCTCTCCTGTTCTGATGGCTCCATGCTCTCCTTGGAAGACTCAGCTTTCTTTCCAGAGTCACTCTAAAGTAATGGCAGTATTCCTCTCATGCTCCTCATGTCCTCAGCCTGCAGGGTGTGGTGTGTCCTCCTTGATGCACATTACTGCTTCATGACCATTTTCTTCCCTTTTCTCTAAAACGAACACAACAAACAAAAAATCTGCTTTGAATTTTATGCCATTACACTGTGTCACTAGCTACCCTTCCAAGTTGCAGTCATCCATGATATCCCACACTAATTCTTTGAGGATTTTAGCTCCTGAATCATGGTGAATCTCTGCAGCATCATTTTTGTTATAACTGTTGATTCTGTCATTATCCATTCAGATGATACTTCCAATCTCCTGGCCTCTCAGTTCCTTGAGCTCCTTGACTCGAATAATTTCATCTTCTACCCTTTATCCACCTCATCCCGTGATTATTCCTTATACTTCATCATTATTAGTAATTACACCCAATTCTTAAACTCAATTCCAGGCATCTGTTCACTGAAAACAATCTCCTATCATGGCAGTTTAGTATTTCACATCCATGGGACTGCAATCCATTGAACTTACTTTTTCACTGTGCCTCAGTTCTCCTCAGTTCTTGATTTCCATATTCATCAGACTTAAACTCCATAGTCATTCATTATAATCACACTCATTTACATTCATGTCCTCCAATATCAAGTAGTCCTTAGTGTTTTCGAATAACCAAATATTTCCTTGGTCTATTCAGTTTCTCATATCCCTAAATAATAACTTCACATTTTTTCTAAATTTTATTTTATTTTATCAA
>NW_007743066.1:10640-11537 GCF_000696425.1 Galeopterus variegatus
TGTTTCAGTTCCTTGTATATTCAGGATATTAATCCTTTGTCAGATGTATATTTTGCAAATACTTTCTCCCACTCTGTTGTTTGTCTTTTAACTCTGTTAAGTGTTTGTTTGCTGTGCAGAAGCTTTTGAGTTTGATATAATCCCATGTGTTTATTTTTTCCTTTGGTTGCCTGTACTTTGGGGGTCGTATTTATTAAATCTGTGCCCAGTCCTACTTCCTGAAGTGTTTCTCCTGTGTTTTAAGAAGTTTTATTGTTTCCTGGTGTATGTTTAATTATTCTCTCCTGTGTTTTAAGAAGTTTTATTGTTTCCCGGTGTATGTTTAATTCTTTAATACATTTTGAGTTGATTTTAGTATATGGTGAGAGGTATGGGTCTACTTTCAAGAAAGCTTGCCCATTTACAATAGCCACCAAAAAGTAAAATACTTAGGAATTGAGTTAGCCAAGGATGTGAAAAATCTCTATAATGAGAACTACAAACCACTGCTTAGAGAAATTAAAGAAGATACAAGAAGATGGAAAGATATCCCATGCTCTTGGATTTGAAGAATCAACATTGGGAGAATGTCCATATGACCCAAAGTGATATACAAATTCAGTGCAATCCCCACCAAAATTCCAATGACATTTGTCTCGGATATGGAAAAAGCTAATATACAAATTCAATGCAATCCCCACCAAAATTCCAATGACATTTGTCTCGGATATGGAAAAAGCTATTCAGACATTTATATAGAATAACAAAAGACCATGCATAGCCAAAGCAATTCTGAGCAAAAAACTAAATAAATAAAGCTGGAGGCATAATACTACCTGACTTTAAACTATACTAACAAGCTATAATAACCAAAACAACATGGTACTGGCACAAAAACAGACACACTGATCAATGGAA
>NW_007743066.1:13332-13717 GCF_000696425.1 Galeopterus variegatus
AAAGGCACTCTACATATGCATCCTTTCCCCTCACCACCCACCCAATCCCTGGCGAAGACTAATCTTTTCACCATCTCCATAGTATCACCTTTTTCAGGATATCATATAGATGGAATCGCATAGTACACAGCCTTTTCAGATTGGCTTATTTTGCTTAGTAATGTGCATTTAAATTTCCTCCACGTATTTAAATTGTGTCATCGCTTTTGTCTTTTTAGTGCTGAATGGTATTATACTGTCTGGACGTACCACTTTATCCATTCATCTACTGCAGGGCATATTGGTTTTCTACACATCATGGCAATTATGAATAAAGCTCCTGTAAACATCCATGTGCAGGTTTTTGTAGGGACATAAATTTTCAACTCATTTTGGTAAATACTGA
>NW_007743066.1:15517-16935 GCF_000696425.1 Galeopterus variegatus
ATTTGTTTGGTTTTAATTTGGGACTCTCTCTTTTGTTCCTTTGATCAATTTGTTGATTCCTTTGGCGGTACCATACTACCTAGATTACCATAGCTTTATGGTAAATCTTGAGGTCAGGTAGAATCAGTCGTCTGATTTTGATCTTCTTCAATATTTTGTTGGTTATTGGGGGTCATTTGCCTCTCCATGATTTTTCATGCAAGAGTGCTCCATAACTCAGTTCTCTGTCTTCTGTTCATATCTATTTACAGGAATTCCTCGATAATGGTGTTCAGATCTTGGACTTTTAAATTGCATCAAAATGTTAACAACTTTACAATTTACACTCTTTAAAAAAACTTTTATCCTGAACTTAAGTCTAATATTTCCACCACCTGCTTTGCTTGATATCTCTAGCTGACTGTCTACTAGGTATCATAACCGTAAACATGTCTAAAACTTTATTTGCTACTGAAAATCTGTTCAACTGCAGAATTCTTACCTCAATGGGTAATAGCTCTATTCTTTCCAGTTTTGATGGAGAAATATGTACTGAACAAATTAACTGTTTTTAAAAATATTTTTGGCTTCCTTCCAAGATCATAACTTCACAATTGATAATAACACATAGAAACAGACATCATCAGAGTATTCGAAAGCAGGAAATAATGGTGGAAAACTTATGGTCCAAACCTTGTATTTTATCAGAAATCTAAAACATTTACTAAAGCACCCCTGCCCAGCTAACATTCCTTTATATATTATTGGCGAGAACTAGCTTGCATTGACAACCTAGATGCAAGGAAGATTTACAAATGAACAACTGGATTTCTATGACTTCTTTAGGTCAATTATGGATCTCCTATCTTATCATATCTTTTAATCTTTAGATGGACTTTAATATACCAGCCACAAAATCTAGATGTTGTTTATTTCTATCGAATCTCACATACTTGTTTGTCATAGCAATAGTGTTTTTCTCTCATGTTTCTCAAGCAAAATTAATTCCTGAATGAGACATTTTGTATTAGCTGTTCCCTCTTCCTGATAGCTCTCCCTTCTTTTCCTCATGTGACGGTCTCCTTCTTGTATTTTAATCCATATTTCAAACATGACTTTCTCCAATAGACATTTCAAGTCTACCCAAAATAAATTAGGTAACTATTCAATGACTATTGCATAACCCTATTCTAATTTCCCACAAAGTTCTTACCTCTCCTATATTTATTTGTTAGTTGATATTTTAAGTTCTCTCACTCCTACCAAATTCCATCCTGCAATTGGAATGCAAAATCCCTGAGAGTATTCATCTTATCAGTATTGTTTATGGTCTATCCAGGGAGTGTAAAAAAAAAAAAATAACAGCCATATAACATACAATTCTTAATATTTACTGAACAAAAATATATTTAAATAATACGACACAGTGACTTAAGAGA
>NW_007743066.1:17821-19885 GCF_000696425.1 Galeopterus variegatus
GTTATATTGCTAAAGAGAAGTACTCAAATCCTCTAATTCATAAAGTGCAACTCATGTTTTCCCCAGTAAGAGAAAGAAAAGACTTAATGATTGAAGCCATTTTTAAGGAGATAGGTAAAATGCTGCTATTTAAGTTTGCTGGTGTAATGGCATACAATATTCCTGGCATGTGGGACTAAAATATGTCTGAGCCCTCAGCAAGATTCAACAATATAGACGCCACCAAAGAAATAGATTTGACTGACTTCCTCTGTCATATTTGGCAACATCATTATAATCAGCCCCAAACCACATGGAATGCATGTTATGAGATTTTCAATGACTAATCAAAACATTTTTTAATTGAAATTCAAGAGGATGGAAGAAAATGGTTCATTTTTCTCACCTTTATGCAAAATATATACTAAAGAAGAACTTGTGAGAGAGAAAATCACAATAGATATGGTTTCTAGTATTCTCAGAATTGAAAAAAAAGAACAATCTGAAGCAATATGGGAATTACTTGACTTATTACAAATGTTGTTTTTCTCACTTGCCTATATTCCATAAGAGTAGAAAATATATTCATCTTTATTGTCCTTTCCCAATCACTTAGCACAATGGCTGATACACAGTAGGTAAATAATTTTAAATTTAAAAGTTATTTGTAGTTAGGGTCTAAACTGTGTTTATGCCATTGCACAAAGAATGAGTAAAAACTTTGGGGACTTAACATCTTAACTAGTAGGCAAATACAGTTTTATACATGTTACTATGTTGCTATGCAACTAGCAGCTAAGTTAATAAAATAAGATACCTCAAATTAATATCAATTTTGGAAAGGGAAATGGCAATACATAAGAAGGGTGTGTGTGTGTGTGTGTGTGTGTGTGTGTATTTATATCACAAATTAAGGATAAAAACCTGGTGAGGAGAACATGGTTGGAGAAGAGTGTTAGGATGGTACACTGATGATTTCTCAGAAAGAAAAAACAGAGAAAACCATCTTTTCTAGTCCATAGTATGAAGGGGGCAAAGAGTAAGGAATCAAGTATTTGTAAAAAATACTTCTAGAAGATTCATTTGACTGAAAGCAGATTAGAAAAAGGCTTGATGTGTCCCTGATAATACCTACACTCAAAACAAATAAAACCAACTCTACCCAAACTCTTGCAGAAAATAGCAGAGGAAGGAACATTTCAAACTCATTTTGTGAACTCCGAACTCATCAGCTTACACTGATACAAAAACTGGACAAAGATATTACAAAAAAAAAAAAAAAGNAGAACAATCTGAAGCAATATGGGAATTACTTGACTTATTACAAATGTTGTTTTTCTCACTTACCTATATTCCATAAGAGTAGAAAATATATTCATCTTTATTGTCCTTTCCCAATCACTTAGCACAATGGCTGATACACAGTAGGTATATAATTTTAAATTTAAAAGTTATTTGTAGTTAGGGTCTAAACTGTATTTATGTCATTGCACAAAGAATGAGTAAAAACTTTGGGGACTTAACATCTTAACTAGTAGGCAAATACAGTTTTATACATGTTACTATGGTGCTATGCAACTAGCAGCTAAGTTAATAAAATAAGATACCTCAAATTAATATCAATTTTGGAAAGGGAAATGACAATACATAAGAAGGGTGTGTGTGTGTGTGTGTGTGTGTGTGTGTGTGTGTGTGTGTATTTATATCACAAATTAAGGATAAAAACCTGGTGAGGAGAACATGGTTAGAGAAGAGTGTTAGGATGGTACACTGATGATTTCTCAGAAAGAAAAAACAGAGAAAACCATCTTTTCTAGTCCATAGTATGAAGGGGGCAAAGAGTAAGGAATCAAGTATTTGTAAAAAATACTTCTAGAAGATTCATTTGACTGAAAGCAGATTAGAAAAAGGCTTGATGTGTCCCTGATAATACCTACACTCAAAACAAATAAAACCAACTCTACCCAAACTCTTGCAGAAAATAGCAGAGGAAGGAACATTTCAAACTCATTTTGTGAACTCCGAACTCATCAGCTTACACTGATACAAAAACTGGACAAAGATATTACAAAAAAAAAAAAAAAG
>NW_007743067.1:0-4162 GCF_000696425.1 Galeopterus variegatus
AGTTTATATTGACAAAATAAAAAAAAATAAAATAAAATATATATTATTAAAAAAAAAAGATTTGGGGACTTGTTTGTTATAGCAGCTAACATTAATGATACTAGTAATGTGTGTTAACCACATTAGAATGGTTGCCTATGGGGGGAAGGCAATGGGGCTAAAAGAGAATACATTAAATAAAAGAGGAGCCTTGTTCAGGCCAGAAAAACATGCTATGAGCTCTACTGTCCACACCTGATGCACAATAGAAAGAAATCCCCCCCAAAAAATAAAAATAAATAAAAATAAAAAAATAAAAAATAAAAATTTTTTTTTTCATTACACATGCTTATGGGGTACCTCTACCTTGTGTTTCTTAATCTAACAACATATTGTGGATATCTTTCCTTGTCTATTCATATAAATCAATCTTCTCTGTGACTGCATACTAACTGCTGAACCTATACAATAGCATTTAGACTGGTTCCAGTTATTCACCACAACAATGGTATGGTGCCTGCATGATCGCAGTACAAAGATATTGCACACTTATTAATATTTCTCTAGTTCAAATTTTTAATGTGTAATAGCTAGTTCAAAAAGAATGCCCATTGATATTTTGATAGGTTCTGCCAAATTGCCCTTTAAAAAGTTACAACAATTTAAACTCTCAAGAACAATATACATCCATACTTTTTTGCACAAACTTCACCAACTTTGAGCACTGTAGACAGTTTTCATTTTTACAAATTTCCTATTTTCACATTTACATTTAAATGTCTCATATAAAACAGTAAAATGAAAGGCCTGGCTATTTACAAACTATGTGACAACAGGCTTTAAAGTTTGGGTTCTTTAAATTATTTTAGGCAATAAGGTCTTTAAAACAAGAAAACTTATCTTCTTTTCCTAGGCTACATCCTCTTCCAAGTATTTGAGAACTGGGTAGAAATTCCTGCTCTCTATTGCTCGAGTTTCTGTGTTGCCAGTCTCACCAGGATATCTAAAGGCAAACTGTCATCTCTTTTCTTGGATGAAGAGCATATTGAAATACTATCACTCGCTTACCCTTCCCTGACATGCTACAGCTAATTCATGCTGGAATGAGAGAGAGGACTAAAGAATTTGGTAGAGCCCCATGCTCCAGCCTGACGCCTAACACCAACTGATTCTCAGCCACAGAGCTCTGCAGTGGAAGTACCAGGAGGCTCCTAGATTCCCCAGTGTTTCTTCAGTGAGCTACCCATTCTAAAAACTTCAGCACCTGGACAGCTCTCTGGGTACCACCTCCAGAAGGAAAGCATGGTTAGCAGTTTGTTGAGCCCTCTAGTGGTACCTTTAGTTGTTGCACATAGTTTTAAAAATTACTCAGGTAATAAAGGAAAACATTGTTATGAAAGATCCAAGAATCTAAAGAATACAGTAAATATGCAAGTTCCCATTACTCTTTCCACTCCTACTCCCCTCCTCAGAGAAAGCACTGATAATACACAACACATACATATATTTACTTGCCAACATCTTTTGTTTTGCAAATAGATTCATTCTAGACCCATTTGCTTTTATTATCAGTTAATAAAGTTCCTAGGAAAATTTTTCAAATATTAGCATGTTATCTCTTACATATTCCTGTAATACAGTATGGAGGAGTGGCTAAAAGTGTGTGTGCTAGTGACAGACTGGTCATGAATCCTGATTCTGCCACTTCCTAATGATCTGACCCTGGCCAAAACTCTTAACCTCTGTGTGCCTCAGTTCACTTATCTGTGATATAGGGATAATAAGAGCATGTAACTCCAAGGAGTGTTAGGGAAAAAAAGTGATAAAATGCAGGTAAGCATTTATTAACTCTTAGTAGCTATTATTATTACTATTAATTACACATTAGCTGGTACATAGATTCCATAGTGTTATGGATTTCCTGTTTGTGTCCACCAAAATTGATATGTTGAAATTCTAACTTCCAATGTAATGGTTTTAGGAAGTGGGGTCTTTGGGAGGTGATTACATCATGTAGTCAGAGCCCTTATGAATGGGTTTAGTGCTCTTGTAAAAGAGACCCCAGAGAGCTCTCTTGCCCCTGTCCTCTATGTGAGGACACAGCAAAGTGGCAGTCTATGAACTCTCCCCAACCCTGAATCTGTTGGCATGTTGATCTTGGACTTCCAAGCATCCAGAACTGTGAGAAATAAATGTTTGCGGTTTAAGCCACCGGTCTATGGTGTTTTGTTATAGCAGCTCACATGGACTAAGAGACATAGTACAGATGTATTATAAGTTATATAATGACTGCCTTATTGATGGACACTTGGGTTGTTTTCAAGTTTCCCTCTACTGCAAACAATGCTGTACTGAACACCCTAGTATGTCTTTATACCTATGTTTGAGTAATTCTTTAAGATCTATTCCCAGCAGGAGAGTGAAAATCAGTTAGCTTCCGAAGTCTCAGAGTTCCCATCATCGGTTGATTTGCACAATAGTGGTAAGAGAGAAAAACTGAGAGACAATCTCTTCTAGAGAGATGCATATCAGTGCAGGCATAAGTGCCATACAAAAAAAAAAAGAAAAAGCAATGTGAGTGAATAGAAAGGACTGGAGGAATAATGTGTGGGGCACCCTACTTTACATAGGGCAGTTAACAAAGAATTTTCTATGGGCATGACATTAGCAAAGGGACCTGAATGAAGTAAAAGGCTAAATACAGCAAGTGCTTTACAAATATGCAGGACCAAGAAACAGTCCTGACTTTCTGTTCCTTTCCCCCTTTCCTCCTTTCCTCTAATGAAAGCAAGGCCTGTATCCAGCCCTCTGCCCTTCCTACTTACCCATACCTGGTCTCTCTTTGTCTTGGGTACCCCCCCATCTGTCTTACCCTACCTTGAACATAATCTTTGTGCTGGCAGGGCTTAATTCCTTATGCTTAATAGTCCTCCAGTTTCCTACCAGGACAGGGTCTTGGGATGTGCATTCTATGAGCACTTAAATGTTAACTGGCTGGGATGTAGCTGTTGCTCTCATGAAATAATCCCTGAAGTTGCTATGCAGTGCAGCCCTCGGCCACTGGTGCTCACTCTACCCAGTAACATGGGAACATGAATGGGGGAGGGGGTTAGAATGCATATTCTACAGGTGTCAATATTCAGAACACAGTGAGTCCTTTACTAGGTCCTCAGGCTTTAGCCAAACGAAGGCTATTTTATGGTGGAGCAGTTTATTAGATGTGGAGTTCATGCTTTTAGATACAGGCTTAAAGGCATCCAAGGGTTTATGGAATCTATTTTGTCCTAATGTATTTTGTTCTGGGATTTGATTGTACCAATCAGGATGCTTTTGGCTGCAAGTAAGGAAAAACCAAATTTAAACTGGCTTAAAGATTTTAAAACTGTATCTTCTCATTAAACAATTCTGAAGGTGTCTGACTCCAGGATGATTATCTGGATATTCAAAGGCATCATCAAGGATTCAGATTCTTTCTATTTTTCTGCTTTCTTGTCCTCAGAAAGGCAGGGTGGTCCCTCAGGTTGGGACTCTCATGATCTTAAGATGGCCGCCATAATTCTAGACATCATATACAGATATGACAATACCCCCCAAAAACACAAACTAAACAAGGGACTGTGCCTTAGGTGTGTCTCATCATCTAGGAAAACGCAGAAACTCTCAGGTTTTGTTCTTCTGATTGGCCAGAACTGAGTCACATGTGTATGTGTAAGTAAAAAAGGCAAACAACTGGGCTTACCACCATTGGCATGGGCAATGGGAATTGGCCATTTCTCACAGAGGAGGGTGGACACCTAAACCAAGTTGGGTTCTATTAGACAGGAATAAGGCATGAAGGTTTTGGGGGTTGAGTACTATTCTAGCTTGGTAGAGTTCGCATAACAAAATACCAGAGACTAAGAACTTAAACAACAAAAATTTATTTTCTCGGGGCCGGCCCGGTGGCGCACTGGATAAGTGCGCCGCTTGGGAAGCGCGGCGGCGCTCCCGTCCGAGGGTTCGGATCCCATGTACAGACCGGCTCCCGCTCACTGGCTGAGCGAGGCGCGGGAGCAACGCCGAGGCTTGCGATCCCGTCGCCGGTCCCCGGTCCGGTACGGGGGCAACACTGAGGGTTGCGATCCGTTGCCGGACACGGAAAAAAGACAAAAAGACAAAAAAAAAAAAAAAAAAAAAAAATTTA
>NW_007743067.1:4823-19884 GCF_000696425.1 Galeopterus variegatus
ACGCTAGCCAGGTAAAGGAAAAAAAGATTTTATTAGCAAGTGGCAAGATGACTTGCTGGCTGAGCCGAAAAATGGCGTCAGCACTGAGAGGTAGTTGGGTAACTCTTTTATAGGGTTAAGATTGTCATCTTGGGCCGGCCCGGTGGCGCACTGGATAAGTGCGCCGCTTGGGAAGCGCGGCGGCGCTCCCGTCCGAGGGTTCGGATCCCATGTACAGACCGGCTCCCGCTCACTGGCTGAGCGAGGCGCGGGAGCAACGCCGAGGCTTGCGATCCCGTCGCCGGTCCCCGGTCCGGTACGGGGGCAACACTGAGGGTTGCGATCCGTTGCCGGACACGGAAAAAAGACAAAAAGACAAAAAAAAAAAAAAAAAATTTATTTTCTCACAGTTCTAGAGGCTAGAAATCTGAGACCAAGACATCAGCAGAGTTGGTTTCTTCTAAGGCCATTTTCATTGGCTTGTAAATGGCCATCTTCAAATGTCTTCACGTGGTCTTCCATCTATATATGTCTGTGTCCATATTTCCTCTTCTTATAAGGACACCAGTCATATTGGATTAAGGCCCAACCTAATGACCTCATTTTAACTTAATTAGCTCTTTTTTTTTCAACTCATTGTTCTGGGCTTTCTTTCTTTCTTTTCAAAAATTTTAATTACCTCTTTAAAGACCCTGTCTTCAAATACAGTCACATCTTGAGGCACTGGGGCTTAAAACTTCCACCTTTGAATTTGGGGGAGGAAACAATTCAGCCCCAATAGGTACCAATGATGACTGCCACTAGTTATTTGCAGAGCATTCAGAGAACCAAAGAGAGGAAAATTTAAATTACTCATAACCTCATCATGCACAGGGACCCATCCTACACATCCTTCCAGTTGTTTCTTATGTACACAAAACTAACACAGAGATATGTCCTTTTTACCAAAATAGGATCCTACTGTGCCTGTTTTTCAGGCTGCTGGTTTGTCTTCCCATATCTTGAACATCTTTCCATGTCAACTCTATTTTTAACAGCTGTATGGTGTACTATGATATGGTATAGTATAAATATGATTTATTATTGTGTATCATAAATGTGTCTATTTATTACACAAAATTAATTATTGTGTATAATGTATAGTATAAATATGATTTATTCTATAGTGTAAAATAGATTTATTATTGTTTTCTTAACTGATCATGTGTTGTCGGGCACTTAGGGAGTTTCCACTTTTTATTATTAACAACACTGCAATAAACATCTTTATAGTTAGATCACATTGCATTTCTATCATTATTTCCCTAAGACCAATTCCTAGAAGAGGAATTTCTCAGTTCATCTTTCCTAAAATGCCAATTCTGGAAGTTCAAGGCCTTACAGTTGTTATGACACCACAAGTCACCTTCACCATGGAATAGAGACTGTCTAGAGAAAGCAGAGAAGACCTCAAAGATCTACTTCTCTGCTCCACAGGATTATTTTAGTCCCCAGAAAGTGGATGATCTGTCTTTCCATGTTTTGCTTTATAATTAAAGGAAACACATACAAAGATGCATGTTTCAGGGACCAGGAAGCAATAAACTTCACATTTATGCTACTTTATCATCATGCTTTTGTAAATCAGTTTCTAAGTCTAAAAAGAAAGTGAAATATACACACATTCCTATGGAAGGTCTCCTATGCCCGGGATGTTATGCCCAGGAGTGGGGTGGTGTTTCAGCCTATTTCAGCTACTACAACAAAAATACCAGAGACTGAGTGACTTATAAATGATAGAAATTCATTTCTTACAATCTGGAGGCTGGGAAGGCACCAGAAGATTCAGGGTCTGGTGAGGGTCCACTCTGTCACACATGGCTCCTTCTCACTGGGTCCTCACATGGTGGGAAGGGCCAGGCAGCTCTCCAGGTCCTCTTTCATAAGGGCACTAATCACATTCATGAGGGCTATCCCCTTATGACCTAATCACCTCCCAAAGGTCCCATCTCCTAATCCCATCACATTGCAGGTTAGAAATTCAACATACAAATTGAGAGGGACACAAATATTCAGTCCATTACAGGAAGAAAGCACATAGGGAAGGATGTGGGATAATTTAGTTGCTTGGCTCTGGGCCTCTGGTTCTGTGCACCAGCTCTCTCATATGTCAGTGCCGACTGTACTCTTTTGCCACAACAATAAAATAATATTTGACATAAGAGGCTTTCTGGAAGGACAATATTCTACATCCATATCAAGTTTATTTCCAAGCATTGAAAATGACCATAGAATAGTGTTGTTACTTTATCAAGTCTCTTCCTAATAATTCTTATTTGAATTTTCAGATCAGTCTTTTCAGTAATTTTTCTAATAGGACTTTTACCTCCTCATAGTCAATTGAGCCCTCAATTTATAACTACTTACCAGGGCTGGCCAGTTAGCTAAGTTGGTTAGAGCACCACTTTGTAACACAAGGTCAAAGATTCATATCCCTGTACCAGCCAGCCACCAAAAACAAAACAAAAATAAATCTACCTACCACCCTTGAAATAATCAAAGCTGGACTGTAAGGGCCATTTCTGTTTTGTTCACTGCCTGGAGCATAGTTGGTGCCTGATGAATACTTGTGGAGAGAAAAAATAATGATGAGTAGGTAACATTTACAGAGCACTGGGCATGTGCCAGGAACTGTGCTAAGACTGTATATATATTATCCCGTAGCTGTCCCATATGGAAGCAACTGTCATTTCCTCCATTTTAAAAATAAATAAACTGAGAGGTATCCAATCAAGATGGTGGAATAGACCGTCCGCAGCGGTCTCTCCCACAAACCAACCAAATTTACAACTATAAAAATGTAACATCAGCCAAGCTGGGACCGCTGGAGCTCAGGGGAAGAGGAGGAGAGACTTACGGAGTTCATGAAGGCGGGAGAAGCCACGATGAAAGAAAGAAAAAGCAGCTCTGAGCATTTTGGGCCACAGCTGCTTTAAGGCTGGAGCTGCTGAGCGTGTGGAGCAGGAGCCGGCATTCAGGTGGAGTTACTTGGAGGCAGCAGGAGAGAAGAGGGCCTTGGCGGCCCCCAGGACAGCAAGACCACTAATAGGGTTCATGTGGACCCACGCAGGAGTGAGGAGTCAGAACAACTGAAAAAAGGGAGCCATTCAGAGGCCGGCAAGTCATTGCAAGAGACCAGCACAGGGCCCATCCCATGGGAAGTGTTTGGAGCACAGGCTGTGGGGGAGACGTGCCCACCAAGGGAACACTGGGGCACAGCAAGGACAGCTGATCTGCCCTCCAGTCAGCACAGGACCACTCAGAGGAGACTGGTCAGGAATGCAGAATTGTATGGGGTACAGTTTGATGAAAAAACTCAGGCCCAGATCAGAGATTCTACAGAACACAGATTCACTGGGTCTCTGGAGAGCCGGAAGTACCTGTAAGATCAACCATTAAACCCTGAGCTGCACAAAAACCTTCCCTAGGGAAACATCAGCAAAGTAGCAATTTAAACAACCACACAGCTCAAGTACTGGCTCCCGCAGGAAGTTCCCCCATGTCAGAAGCAAAGGACAAAAAATTAGTTCCGGCCCAGGCACACCACCAGCACCTTGGGGCCTGCCTGGGAACTGGAGGCTTGGATCTGGGGACCAGACCCCACTCCCACTTCCAGGCAAACTGCACCAGTGCCTCGGGGCCAGCCTGGAGACCCGAAGCATGGAGAAGGGGACTGGACCCCCTTCCCACAACCAGGCACACCACGCCAGCACCTTGAGGCCTGCTCAGGGACTCAAGACAAGGAGAAGGGGAACAGACATCTCTCCCACAACCAGGCACACTGAGCCAACGCCTTGGGGCCCAACCAGGGACCCGGGGTATGGAGTCGGGGACTGGACCTCTCTTGCACAACCAGGCACAACATGCCAGCAACTCGGAGCCCACCCAGGGACCTGGGGCAAGGAGAAGGGGAATGGTCCTCACTCCCACAACCAGGCACACCGCGTCAGTGCTTCAAGGCCCAGCCGGGGACCCAAGGTATGGAGAAGGGGACTGGACCTCTCTCCCACAACCAGGCACAGCAAGCCAGCACTTCGGGGCCCACCCACAGTCCCAGGGCATGTAGAGGGGACTAGACCACCCTCCCACAACCAGGCACACCATGCCAGCACCTTGGGGCCTGCCTGGGGACCTGAAGCAAGGAAAAGGGGAATAGAACTTTCTCCCACACCAGGCACACTGAGCCAGCGCTTCAGGGCCCACCTGGGGACCTGAGGTATGGAGAAGGGGACCAGACCACCCTCCCAGAATCAGGCACACTGAGCCCGCACCTTAGGGCCCACCCAGGGACCCGGGGTATGGAGTTGGGGACCAGACCACCCTCCCACAACCAGGCACAATATGTCACCACCTCAGAGCCCACCACACCATACCAGCACCTCGGAGCCCACCCAGGGATCCAGGGCTTGGAGAAGGGGACCGGACCTCCCTCCCACAACCAGGCACAACATGCCAGCACCTCAGAGCCCACCTGGGGACCTGGGGTCTGGAGAAGGGGACTGGACCTCTCTCCTACAACCAGGCACACTGCGCCAGCACCTTGGGCCCACCCGGTACCTGAGGCATGGAGAAGGGCACCGGATCACCCTCCCACAACCAGGCACACTGAGTCAGTGCCTTGGGGCCCACCCAGGGACCTGGGGTATGGAGTCAGGGACCAGACCACCCTCCCACAACCAGGCACAACATGCCAGCAGCTTGGAGCCCACCCAGGAACCCAGGGCATGGAGAAGGGGACCGGACCTCTCTCCCACAACCAGGAACACTGAGCCAGTGCCTCAGGGCCTGCCCAGTGACCTGAGGGATGGAGAAGGCCACCGGACCACCCTCCCACAACCAGGCACACAAAGCCAGAGCCTTGGGTTCCACCCAATGACCCGAGGCATGGAGTCAGGAACCAGACCCTCCTCCCACAGCAAGACACACCACGCCAGTACCTCAGGGCCCATGCAAGGACCCGAGGCAAAAAGAAGGGGACTGGACCTCTCTCCCACAACCAGGGACACCATGCCAGCACCTCAGGGCCCGCCCAGCCCAGAGGCATGCAGAAGGGGACTGGACCCTCCTCCCATACCAGGCACAAAACGCCAGCACCTCAGGGCCCACCTGGGTACCCGAGGCATGGAGAAGGGGACCTAACACACCCCACAACCAGGCATACCACCAGTGCCAAGGAGCATGCCCAAAACAGCACTTCCACATGGGTGGCCCACCACAGCCACCACAAAAATCATGGCTGCTGCAAAAGTGGCTAGACACCACAGCCACCACGCAGATGGTCCACCAACCACTGCAGTGCATTCACACAAGAAGAGTCACCAGCAGAGACAAAGAAGAGGATGTCTCTTTCCACAAAACCCACTCCAGAGTGACAGAAGAAGCATCTGCTCTATGATAATATTGGGGGACCTGATCACATCTCTCAGCATTGGACAGATCATCTAGGCAACAAGTTAACAGAGTAACCATTATTCTTTCAGAAGGAGAGAAGAAATCTAGGGCAATTAGAGGGGGGAGGGAGAGGGAGTGGGGGAAGGGGAGAGGTTGGACAAGGGGCATAAAGAATAACTACGATTTGTAACAATATATATGCTAGTAATATTGATTTAATCGACATATCTCAATGTTCTACCCCCAAAATATGTGTAATCGATTTTGATTCGATAAATAAAATAAATTAAAAAAAAAAAAAGAACATGGGACTTTGAAGTCAGATAGGCCTGGGATCAAGTCCTGGCTGTGCCATTTTTCAACTGTGCACTAAAAAATAAAAAATTTAAAAAAAATAAAAAGATAAAGAAACTGAGGCTTAGAGAGGTTTTAAACTTTTCCCAAAGTCAAATTGCTAGTATGCAGCAGAATTGGCATTATAATTGTGGTCCAAATTCTAAACTTGTGCTCTTAACTATGACACTGTGAGTATGGAGAAGAAATTCAAAATACTAGTGACATTTAGCACACTAACAGAGGATCATCCCAAAAAGAAGCCATAGAGCTGAACCATTTGAGTGCTGTGATTTCCATCTGTATTTCCTAGAGCACTATGAAATGAATCATCATCATTGATCATTAGGCAATTCATCATTTCAACCATTTCAAGTCAGTGTCTGATTGGCATTGTACATTTATTTTGAAACTAATTAAGATGATAAGCCGAATCCTTTTGAAATTCATTTGGAAGGAATGAAAGGGTAAGGACAGCAAGGCTGTAAACAAGTACCTTTGCAAATAGTAATTGGCAGGTGTGTAAGCAGCATTTTTTTCCCAAGCAGTCAATGGTATATATTGGGTATCTGGAAAGGATCTGTCACTGGCAAGGACAGAAGTTTTAACACACAATCCCCTTCTTTATTTTATTTTGCTTGGACAATTAGGACAAACACACCTGAAACAACTCGAGTCATAAAACAGCACATATACACAGATGCTAAGGGGGGGTCTACAACATGTAATTTAATGCTCTCAACCACCCTGCAAGGTAGGAATTGTTTTCACAGAGATGCTAGACAATTGGCTCATGTCACACAGCTCATATGCATGAGTGTCAGGACTATGCCCACATTCAACTGACTCTGAAGCCCATTCACTAAATTACCAGACTTCACTGTTTCCAAATAAGGAGGACACGGCTAAAGGCCAAAGAAATCAGGAAACGATATATGAAGAAATGGTGCATACCCTAGGATGTTGGAAAGCATGCACAAAGCCCAAAGGTGAGAATTAGCCTAACACAAGAGGGCCGAGGGAGCAGGGAGCTAGGTCTGACTGATGGAAAGAGGTGAGAAAAGAGTAGGAGGTGGGAACAGGTGATGATGACCTTTAAATTGGGTGGGGTGGGGGTGGAGAGTCTGTGCCCATGGTGTGATGGGCAAGAGACAACCATGGAAGTGATATCAGAAGTCACAGTTCAGACAGTTCTCAACTGGAGGCAATTTTGCTCTCCCAGGGGACACGTGGCAATATCTGGAGACATTTCGGGTTGTCATAACTAAGGAAAGTGATACTGGCATCTAGCAGTTAGAAGCCAGGGATGCTGCTAAACATTGTACAATGCACAATACTGCTCCCACAACAAAGAATTATCCACCCAAATGACAGTAGTGACAACGTTTAGAAACTCTAGGTTAGGAAGATAGTCTGGCAATGGCTGTCAAAATGGAACAGAGAGAAGAGTAAGGAAGCAAAGAACCCAGGGAAGACGCTCATTCAGGGAGACAGGATGAGACAAGGGTCCAGAAAAGGGCAATGAGCAGAAAACTGGCAACACTCCAAGTAGTTCAAAAGAAAAAGAAAGATGTAGTTTGTAATCCCTCTCACAGAAAGTTTTCTACAACATGCAGGAAAACTAAAGACTTTTTAAAAAATCATCTAAAGGCACCTTATTTTATGATATAAAAAATTTAAAATGATACACAACTTCAAGAAAATTGCCACCTTGAGGGTGTAGGGCACAGAGATTTAACTATATCAGTAATGTTTTCTCTCTCTTTTTAAAGAGCAGAATCGGAAGCAAATTTGGCAAAATGTTAACATGTGTTACATTTGGATGGTGGGTACATGGGTGTCTGTTACATATTTTCTGAACTTTATATATACTTGAAAAGTTTCATGATTAGCAAAAAACAGGATGGGGAAAGAAAGAAAAAGAAAGTTTTAGAGTCGTAATTGATAGCTTTCATTAGAATTTTTATTGGTATTTTCGAATGTCATTTTTTTAAATTACAGAAGTTTTATGAGAATATGCAGTTATTGTAAAAACTCTCTGGTACAAAAAATATAGAATAAAAAGTAGAAATCCCCCTTTAATTCTCCTTCAATCCTTTTCCTCTCACCTTAGGTAGCTTCTGCTAAATGTTAGCAAGTATACATACAGATTTTTTTTTTTTTTAAATGACTGGTAAGGGGATCTCAACCCTTGACTTGGTGTTGTCAGCACCACGCTCTCCCAAGTGAGCCACGGGCCGGCCCCAGATCTTTTTCCGTGCATTTACAGAAAGGAAGGGAAGGAGGAAGGGAAGGAGAGCAGGAGGGACAGAAGAAGAGAGAGAGAGATGTGATATCTAGGTGTCTCTCTACCTATCCTTCTATCTTATGAAGGACCACACCTGTCATGCAACATGCTTTTCTCATTAACACATCTTAGAGGGATGCCCTTCCAGGTCAACTCATAAAGATCTACCTCTTTTTAGTTCTCTGTAATATTTTATAGTGTAAACATACCATAATTCGTCTACTAAGATTGCTGTACATTTAGGTTGATTCCAATATTGTGCTACTTCAAACAATGCTGGAACATATATAACTTTGTGTTCATATGTAAGGATTTCTGTAGAGGAGATTCCTAGAAATAGGATTTCTGGGTCAAAGGGTATACAGCATACATTTCTAATTTTGATATACAAGATTGCTCCCCCCCAAAAAAGACCAGTGTGTGGAATACCCATTTCCTTAAACCCTCACTGATGCTGTATGCAATCAGCCCTTAAGTTTTGCCACATTTATCAAAACTACGTCTAGAAATCTACTCCACAGACATACTTACACATATGTCAAGTCATGAATGTACATGGCAGTGTTAATGGAAAAAATACTTAAAAATATTTCCACCAACAGGGAAACATTGAAATAAACCATGGTGCATCTGCACAATAAAATTCTATACAGCTATTTTTAAAAAGTGAGAAAGCTCTCTTGGTACCCATAGGGAAAGCTCTTGAAGGTAGAGGAACAAAGCCGAGTGCAGAGAAGTTTATACAGTGCTCAACAATTTGTGCATCGAGTGGTGGTAATAAATATATACATTTACCTGTATGTACATTAAATATCTCTGGAAAATTACATAAGATACTGATAACATGTATTGCATTGGGAGAAAAGAAACTAGAGATCTGGGAGAAAGAGGCGAAAAGGATCGTTCCACGTACATTTTTACACCTGTTTTCATCTTTATCTTAGAACCTTTTAAATGTAATACCTACTAAAATAATTCATACAGTATGAATTAAAACATTAAAAAATTGCCAAATAATAGACAGAAAGTGCTGTTGCTGCTGTTTTAGAGTGCATTTTCCTGGGCCAACCCGTGGCTCACTCAGGAGAGTGTGGTGCTGATAACACCAAGCCCCCGGGTTCGGATCCCATATAGGGATGGCCGGTTTGCTCACTGGCTGAGCATGGTGCTGACAACACCAAGTCAAGGGTTAAGATCCCCTTACCGGTCATCTTAAAAAAAAAAAAAAAATAGAGTGCATTTTCCCAAGTGCTGGTGAAACAACTTATTTTTATGTTTACCAGCCATCTACACTTATTTGCTTGTGAACTTGCTACTCAAATCTCTTTCACATTTTGCTGGTGAGTTATTGCTTTTTTATCCCAATTGTTTTGTAAGAGTTCTATATATATCAAGGATTTTTTTTAAAGTTTTATTAAGCTAGATTTTACATACCATAACATTCAACCATTTCAAATGTACAATTCAATGATTTTTAGCAAATGTGCAATCATTACAATGCATCAAGGATATTAATCCATCACTCCAGAGTTCCTTCATGCCTCTTCATTACATAATTCTTTGCAACATAGGTAGAGGAAATGTTTTGAAACCACCTAAAGCCAGCTGAAACTAGTAGTATCTCCCTCTCTCAAGTTGTTTTACAAGCTGTCTTATGGGATGTAGGATAAGCATGCACAGAGAGAAGGATCTTGTCCTCCACATGCCTTCTGTGAAGCAAGAAGTTCTTCAACAAAGAAAATCTGGCATCCAGGAGCTTCTTTGCCATATACTGATTCAGAGCTAGCCAATCCATTAAAAGTCTTCATTCCTCCAAGCCTTTAAAACCTGCCCAGCCCCTGGATCTGGGAGATAGATTTGAGCTTGGTTTCTGTCTTCTTGCTGGTCAACCTGTAATAAAGCTTTTCTTTTCTCAAAAACCAGTGCCATAGCATTGGCTTCTATGTGCATCAGGCAGCAAGCCCTTTGCTTGGTAACAGCTTTCCCCCACTCTGGTATGGACATTTAAAAATTTCATCTAGTTAAATTTGAACACAAAAAGACAGAGGTGACCAAAAACAAGGGGCATGGGCTCTCCTGAGCTGGGGGGGGGGGGGCAAGGACCTAGGCCACACCCCCTGACACCTACACCAGCCCAGAAACGACCATCAAGTCACCACAAGAAGTGCCCTGGGCTCCTGAGTTTGGGTGGTGGGGGGTGAGGGCTTCAGCCACACAACCCCGACATCTGCACCCAGCCCAGCAATGAGTGAGCCACCGCTGGAAGCTCCCTGATCTCCCCTGTAGGAATGAGGGGGGTGCCACACGTCTCAACCCCACCCCTCCTCCTTCCTTCTTCTCTCGTCCTATTTCTTTCTCCCTTCCCCTCTTCACCTTCCCCCCAACTGCTCTGCAACATCATAGAATGTAAAAAAATAATATTAATAAATAAACTTAATTTAAAAATAAAATAAGGGGCAAATACCAGACTCCTACTGAGTCTCAGGAAAAAAAAAAAAAACTTCAATGTGATAGCAGACTGTATGAAATATTATCTGGCTTTGTCATTAATTTCACTTATAAAAAATAAAAATGAATTGTGGGTGTCTGAGAATATATATAACTACCAAAGCAATTTGTATATTAAAATGTAGTACATGAAGAAAAGGGCTACTTTGGAAAAGCTGTGAAATGTATCACACATACAAGGTATATGTAACATAGTTTAAGAATAATAAAAACCATATTCCTAGGTTTCTAGGTCCCTTGGAATTCCTGGGTTCTCAGGATTTGCACCCAGGTCTGTTAGCCTACAGGTCCAACTTTGTAACCACAGAGCTCTACTGTCTCCTAAGCCTGCAAATGCTATAAAATGATTCTTGAAATGTTTAAATCTCACGTTTCTAGGTAAGTTTCTTTTCCCAGGTGTGCATGTGCACTATTTCTTCTAGCAGTTAGCAGTGTGTGTGTGTCTTTGTGTGTTCTTTTTACTTTCTCCATAATAAATCTCTTCAGATTGTCTAAATAATTCAAAACATGACTGTCCTAACCTATCTTTTAGATCATCCTCTATTCAAATAGATTTTTTTAAAAGGGAGGGGAAAGCGGCTTTTACCTCTTTTGGCCCAGCTGGAAATGTTTTCTATTTTAAAACCATCAGCAAATGATAAAAGTTTCACCTGCTGCCCAACTTCTTTCCCATGTGAAGACAAAAACAAGATATTTAGACTGCTTTTCTACTCCCAAGCAAATAAAGATAAAATCCCTTGGTAGACATACCATTTTGATAATGGTTTTTTCCTACATGAATTTTCACCTTTGAAATTTTAAAGGGATCTAGAAAACAGTTCCATTCAATAAACAATGTTTGCATAGTTCTTTTTGCTAAGACTCCTCTGGAGATAAGTCTAAGCATAAATTGGATTTAAAAAGCAACTTCCACTTAAAGAAGTCTAGTTCTAAGAGCAGCCAAAATTATAAGTCATGTGAATGAGTGCTGAAAACACCATCTTTCCCTGAATCCAAAATTTGTCTATTTTCTGGGTTGTACATCTGTTCTTCTGATACAATTTATTCTGATCTGTGTGCTCCACTACTATGGCAGCTAAAGAGGGGTAAAATTGATTTGAAATGTGCAGTGCAAGTGTCAATGGGCAGCTTAAGTCTAGAAGATAAAAATGAGTACATTCAGAACTCACTGGTAATTTACCTTAACATTAGATTACCTCTTACATAGGAGTGCCAGATAAAATGCATGCCAGCTATTGCATGGAAATTATGTTGCTTTATTTAAATATTTATAACATCAATAATGGCTGATATTCATTGATCTTCTAGAATAGAAAGGACCCCAAAAGCATGTTTGAAAAATAAACATGTTAAGAAACTAGTTTAAAGGATAATATTCAAAGAAATACAGCAATTTACACTTCTGTGGAAAAATGGCTGTTTGGGTTGCTCTCTGTGTCAGGCTCTGTTCATATATACTTGTTGTCAGCTGCAGAGCAGCTATTAGTACCCATATTTCAGAGATGAGGAAACAGTCCCAGGGAGAAAGCCCAAGTCATCCGAAGGCATACAGCTGATGACTAACTGCTGAACTGTGTTCATTTGGCACCAATTTCCAGGCTACTTTTATCTCACCAGCTTTATTAACTTTCTTTTAGGTTCAACAGACACATGAGTGACTTCTTGGACTTCACAACTTTGTGCTGATTTAAGTCTTCATCTTTCAAGCAAAGAATCAGACTCCCTCAATAATCTCACTTCAGGCCATTTGCTTTCAAACTAATAAATGACTCTCCCTCAGGATGGAACTATGTTGGCATGTCTACTAATCACTTCTCTGGTTTGCAGCTCTTGGCTGCATTCAGTCTCTGGTCACAGAAAAGGCACTTCTGATTTTGCATTATAGTTTATGGAGCAGGGATGGAAATTATGAAGGACATGTGCTATTCTCCTGCCTCTATCATTCAAGAAGATGTTGTAATCTATCACGCACGGTAACCTTCTGTACAGAGTTCAGGCTTGGCCTCAGAATCCTTCTCAATCTGGCAATCCAGGCAAACCAATCAATTAAAGGTGGCAAGTGAGATGAAATCCATTTGCCATCATTGATATAGGTAAACCTCATTTAAGTTTACTAGATGCAGAAAACTTTCTTAATTAGTAAAATGTCTGAAATGCTGAAAATTATTTAAAAATAACAACTTCCAAGTATACTCAGCTGGAATTCAAATGGTTTCATAAGCCAAAATTTAACCCATAATCAAGAAGAATTTGTAATTAAATCAGAGCACTGGCTAAGTGTAACGAGAAAAGAACCTAGGGCTACATCCCAGAAAACAGGTCTCTGGAGACCCAAGTTCGTTGCTTTTTGCGGGGACCTGGGTCTTTAGTATATCAAATGCAATTCAGAATCAACCAATTAATCAAAGGAGTTGTAAAAGTCTTCTAATTATAAATCCAAGGAGATTAAATTTTCTTTTCTCTTGTTCAAAAGACCTTTTTTATTTTTATTCATTCATGTAGCAAATGCTGAGTGTCAACTCTCTGCTGGCCACAGTGCTTGGTGCTGGGTATGCCAGCAGTGACCATGGCAGAGGGGATCTCTGACATCACAGGGAGTTCAAAGGAGCACTCGTTTGTGCTCCCCTGGGCGGCAGCCACCTGCTGGGCAGTTCAGTGGAGGCGACAGGAGGAGGCCTACAAAACTTCAATCTTGCTTGTTGTAGATGCTGTTCCAAATAGCTCCAAAAGCTTCCTTACATCTCTTTTTGAACAACATGGAGCATTAAACAGACAACGTGGCACATCTAAAGAAAAAAGGCATCCTAAGCACAAATATGATTTTTCCAGTATTGGGAAAAGCTGCCTTGTTTCATGGAAAGCTCCACCGTAATTCCTTGAAAGCATTATTTACTATGTTTTGAGGGTAGCAGACCCATACCCAAATATTTGGAAAGTTCTCCTCTTCTTAATTTCTCCAATATTTTTTAGAAAGAAAAAGAAACAAAATTAGGGGCAATGGGAATATATGTTAAAGGGCAGGAAGAAGTTAGAAAAATAAATACTGTGTATTCATTTCCAAATGTAAAATGTGAATTGTTCTTCTGTACTCCCCAGTGGACTTTGACATAGTTTTGTGACTCAGATATTTGAAAAATTTGAATAGTGAAACTATAAGTTTTATTCTGAATGAACATAACACTAGAATGTGATCCCTCCCAGAGTACAAACTCCACATGGGCAGGGATTGTATCCATCCCCAGCACCCAGCATAGAGCCTGGTGCAGAGCAGACACTTGATAAATATTTAAGGAACGAATAAATGAATAAGCTAACAATTGATCAGTAGACTACAGATCATAATTGCTAGATTCTACTTTCTATATTTACCATTTCCATTTTACCTTTGCGTCTGATTTTAAATTGCATCGCTCCAGTGCTTTCTCTAACAATCTCAATGTGCATAACAATTTCTCTGGGCATTACTGAGCTTAGGTGATTTCCTTCCTGACATTTTAGTGCTTCGATCTGGAAAAAACTTGTCTGCAGCTTTGAAGGATACTATAACCCTGAAAATACATTTTAACATATTGGCTTTACATTTCAGGCCCCTACAATAAAAGACTGTGTTTGCAAAATATAATCTAATCTAGAAGGGTAAGATGGGACAAGATACTTTGATCAAGCCCTAGGCTCCAGCCCTGGAGGCAGATGGATTCTGGGCAACCCTCTTCTGACACGTTGGCATTCAGAGCAAAAAGCTGCCGAGGAAGTAATTGTACCAAACTCCTCAGCCTGCTCATCCATTTGCACGCACAGCCTCCTGGGAAGAAAGGGACTGCTATAGACTGACTGTTTGTGTCCCCCCCCCCCAAATTCATATATTGAAATTCTAACCCCTAGTGTGATGGTATTTGTAGGTAGAGCTTTTGGGAGGTAATTAGATCATGAGGGTGGAGCTGTCATGAATGGGATTAATGCCCTTATAAGAAAAGGCCAGAAAGCTAGCTGGCTCTCTTTCTGCCATGTAAGAATATAATAAGAACCCAGAAGAGGGCCCTCACAAGAACTCAACCTGTTCTTGGACTCTGCTCTTGGACGTCCAGCCTCCAGAACTGTGGGAAAGAAACTTCAGTTGTTTGTAAGCCACCCAGTCTATGGTACCTCGTTATAGCAACCCAAACTAAGACAGAGAACAAATGGGCATCTGCTGTTGTTGCCTGCTGAGCATTCTTGCTCTGTTAGGTAAAAGCACCCTGATTTTCCTTTGAATATGCAGAATAGTCCAGGTAGACTGTCAATCACAGTCCCACCTAGCCCAGAGGTGGTAATGTGCAGTAAGCAAGACCTATCAGAGATATTCTCTCCTTAGAATCTGAATCATGAACTGAAAAACACAAAAAGGTTGACGCAAAATCATTCCAGTAGTGCTACCTGGCATTCTTAGTTCTTGATCTCTAGATTCAAGGACCTGTCTAGATTCTTAGCCTTTGATCTACCTCATATCTTTCTTTTTTTTTTTTTTTTTTTTTAATTTTTTTTTTT
>NW_007743068.1:0-916 GCF_000696425.1 Galeopterus variegatus
CATCCATGTTAATGCAGAGTAGAAATAGCTACATGTGGGCCTAAGATCACTTTCATAAATTTGAATATCATTTACACAGAGGCTATTGTAGTTCTGGATAAACCAAACTGGCCATCCGGCCATGATTTGGGTGTCAAGAGCTGTTCTTGACTGAGTTCTCCATTTCACAAATTTTGGCTTCCAAAAGAGACAGGCCTGGATTAATTGATATTGCCCTGTGTTGTTGTCTTTTTTAAAAATAGGCTCCCAGTAGGACCTACTTTATGTCAAAGTGTCCTGATAAAGTATTTTATGATCCAAGATGCACAGAGAATTTGTTGATACTTCATAATTTTGGTCTATATTTAAAAATTGATCAAAGGTATTTAATCTCTGCTGCCTCTCCAAACCCCACCAGAATGAAATGAACCTAAAAAGAAAAAGAAAATAAGAGAGAAGAAAATAGAAACAAAAGGTGGTAAGCCAGAAAGCAGGTGGATCAATTGTAACCTGCAAAAGCTGTATCATAAGGCAGCAGTGGGAAAACTAGAGACACACTCTGGTTTACATCACTAGAGTCCCAAACACTGAGGAACACGCAGATATGATAGATAGACATAGAAATAAAGGTATTGTGGGGCTAAAAACTTTTCAAAAATCAGATCACTTCCATTCCCCCCCCCACTCTACACAGCTGAGCAACTTCCCCCATCCATTCAAGTGCAGGACATGAGCCTTGTTCTCGGGAGAGGGCAAATCAGAATGTCTGAACCGGGGGACATCGGGTATGGCTGAAGGAAAATTTATTGTTCTGAAAATAGGGAGACTAACTGCATGTTGCACACTGGATGATGAGACACCCTCACAGGCACACTCGCAGGGAGCCAGGCTCAAGCTTAGCCCCCCTGAACAAAAACATGGAAGAAACTTTTCTGGG
>NW_007743068.1:2452-3355 GCF_000696425.1 Galeopterus variegatus
ACAATTAACAGCAGAAACAGTAGCCAACACCAAGGACATCTCAACTGGTTCAGCTGACACAATTATGACTGAAAAATTACAGTTGAGCAAACTTCCTACTCAGGGGGTGCCAAAACTGTTGCACCCAGACCAGCCACAGACAAGAGCAGAGCTTTCAATGGAGATGTCAAACAAGTGGGATCAAGATCCTGAAGCATTTCTTGGAAGTCTATAACAGCAGATGAAATGTGGCTTTACCAGTACAATCCTGAGGACAAAGCACAATCAAAGCCATGGCTACCAAGAGGTGGAAGTGGTCCTGTCAAAGCAAAAGTGAACCAATCAGGAGCAAAGAACATGGCAACAGTTTTTTGGGGATGCTCAAGGCATTTTGTTTATTGACTCTCTGGAGGAACAAAGAACAATAACATCTGCTTATTAGGAGAGTTAGCCAAAGCTTTAGCAGAAAATCGCCCAGGATAGCTTCATCAGACAGTCCTTCCCCACCATNAGCCAAAGCTTTAGCAGAAAATCGCCCAGGATAGCTTCATCAGACAGTCCTTCCCCACCATGACAGTGCTCCTCCTCATTCCTGTCACCAAACAAGAGCAATTTTGTGAGTTTTGATGGGAAATTATTAGGTGTCCACCTTACAGTCCTGATTTGGCTCTTTCTGACTTCTTTTTGTTTCCTCACTTAAAAATCTTTAAAGATAACCAATTTTTCTTCAATTAATAATGTAAAGAAAGACTACATTGATGTGGTTAAATTCCCAGGACCTTCAGTTCTTTAGGGATGAGCTACATGGCTGGTGTCATCACTTACAAAAGTGTCTTGAACTTAATGGAGCTTATATTGTGAAATAAAATTTATATTTTTTATTTTTATCTTTTAATTCTATTTTCCCACAAACTTTTTTTTTTT
>NW_007743068.1:5402-5726 GCF_000696425.1 Galeopterus variegatus
AAAAAAAATAAGAAAATTATGACCCAATTTCTTAGAAAGAATAGAGAAAAGAGTGGAAGGAAAAATCATTAACAAAACCAAAAACTGAAACGCCAAGTTTCTAGATTGAAGGAAATTAACAGGTAAAGCCTAAAAATGAAAAAAGAATAAGTGCTTGGCAAAATGGGAACAATTAGACTCATGTCAAGACCCACATAGTGAATTTTAGGATCCTGAAAGCAAGAGAAGAGCCTATAAACATACTGGGGGAAGCGTTTTTAGACATAAAAGTTTTCAGAAAATCTACCCCCAATGTACCTTTCTCAAGAAACCATTAGAGATGTC
>NW_007743068.1:7729-8142 GCF_000696425.1 Galeopterus variegatus
CTCTATTGGGATCTTTGAGAGGACATGAAAAGTGAATTGGAAGGTGAAGGTTGGGATCTGGGGAGGAGGGAGCCAGTACAGGGTGGGTGTCAACGGGAGCTAAACTCTGGTTATGCATGAAATTGAACCACCAAGATGTAGGAATGTAAACATGTAAATTACAGGAATAAGATAAATTTTTTTTTAAAAAGAGCTAAGAAAGTTGAAATTGGTTGCCTCCTGAGAGTAAGAAATGGGTGGGTAGACTGGCAGAGGAAAGTTGCTTTTTATAAACATTAGAGAATAATTTGCCTCCAAATGATGTGTAACTAACTTTGATAAAAATAAAACCCAACGAGAAGTTTCTGAGAGGCGATGTGTCACACATAGCTGGCATTGGGACTGACCAGCAACAGATATTTACTGTGCCTCCT
>NW_007743068.1:13658-13869 GCF_000696425.1 Galeopterus variegatus
GTTGTCCTATTTTCATTGTTTTATAGGAGTTTATTGTGGATATATGTATTGCAAATACTTTCAGTCTACTCATTCTAATTGTATTTTTTGATGAGCAGTTTTTAATTTTATGAAATCAAATTTATTGGGGTTTTCTATGGTTAATTTTTTGTGTCCTCCCTAAGAACTCTATGCCTATATCCACATCATAGAGACATTCACCTTTGTTTTT
>NW_007743068.1:19620-19881 GCF_000696425.1 Galeopterus variegatus
AAAGACACAGATCTTCAGATTCAGGAGGCTCAAAGATCCCCAAATGTATTCAACCCAAAAAGGTTCTCTTGAAGACATGTTGTAGTCAAAACTCAAAGACAAAGAGAATCTTAAAAGATTCAAGAGAGAAGCATCAAGTCACATAAAAGCGAGGCCAATCAGACTAACATCAGACTTTTCATCTGAAGCCCTAAAGGCCGAAAAAGAATGGGATGATATACTCAAAATAATAAAGGACAAAAATTGCCAGCCAAGAATACT
>NW_007743069.1:0-19880 GCF_000696425.1 Galeopterus variegatus
TTTTTTTTGTTTTTTTTTTTTTTTTTTTTTTTTTTTTTTGGTGCCTGGCTAGTTGCAGAGCCACTGCTAATGTCTGGTATCCTGTCGACATTGCCAATTTTGGCGCAGGGGCTAAGGTTATGTCGTTAATCCTGTTTGTGATGCCAATTGTAAAGCTACTCGACCATGCTAGTTGTCGGGCTCTTTTACCTGCCAGTAGTCCTGTACCGACTGGGCCAATTGCCGAGCTAGGGCTGGGTCGAGCTCACAGACCCCTCAAGCCCATTCACAGACTGGGTCACAAACCCTTCACACACTAGGCTGGGTCACCAGACACCTCACATACCAGGCTGAGTCACCAGACCCCTCACACGCTATAAGCTAGGTAACTGGCCAAAAGATCCTTGGAGCCATAGGTTGGAAAGCATGGCTGCGCAGGGCGGACGCCCAAGGCAGACACCTGCTCTGCCTGCCTGCTTCACTAAAACTCCTCTCTCTCTCTCTCTCTTTCTCTGTTTGTTCTCTGTTTGTCTCTCTCACTCTCACTCTCTCTCTGTCCCTCCCTACCTCTCTCTCTCTCTCTCTCTCTCTCAAGAAGAACACAAGAATAGCAACAAAACTAAGAAGATACTTTGTTGCACATGCGCACTAACTCCACACACACAACGCACACACACAAAATTTGCTTAGAAAGGTTGTGCTAAAACCACACCCAACTGGACCCAAGGTGAGGGCCTTGACCAAACTATTCTATTTTCCTAACACTGGTACAGGGATTAAACCCTGGCCTTTGGTGTTATTAGCACCATGCTCTAACCAACTGTGCTAACTGGCCAGCGGTTTTCTTTAGTTTTCTAGGGCTGCCGTAACAAAGTACCGTGGGGTGGCTTAAACAACAGAAATTTATTTTCTCTCAGTTCTGAAGGCTAGATGTCTAAGATCAAGGTACCAGCAGGGTTGATTTCTTCTGAAGCCTGTCTCCTTGGCTTGTAGAAAGCCATCTTCTCCCTGTGTCCTCCTATTCCCTTTCCTTTCTATCTGTGTCCTAATCTCTTCTTATAAGGACTCCAGTCATGTTGGATTAGGGCACACCCTAGTGACCTCATTTAACCTTAATTGCCTCTTAATTACCCTATCTCCATTTGTAGTCACATTCTGAGGTACTAGGAAGTTAGGACTTAAAAGCCCATTCTCTTTCTTTTATACCACACTGTCATCAAAATGAGTGATGGAAAACCATACTTCTGCCTTACATGTTGTAAGCGAGGCTGCCCTTGAAGCAGGTCTCACGTTTCAGGAAATGGAATTAACTTTAGACTCTGAATAATTATGCCCGTGGGTTGAATTTGAATCTCATATCTGTATATTTTTTTATTGCTGCAATTTCTATCGTCCTTGATGATCATCTAAATCTATTCTCTCCTTTGCAAAATTTAGCAACTAAGAATATTAAAAGTTTGTTTCCTTATTAAAGTGTCAGATACAATGAATTCATAATGTCAAGGCAATAGCTGTAATTTTATTCTAAACTGCAGAAGAAAAGGTCATTGCTTTTGTTAAAAGAGTTTAACACATGTTCTTGATGAAATGCCAGAGCTTTATTGGTGAAAACCATAGTAGATTTTGAAAGCCAGTAATTTATAGTTAGGTCAATATCATTCTCTCTTTGGATGTAGCTGATTATTAAAAATAGAAATTATTTTTTTCATAGATTTTATATTTTAGAATGAGCTTTGCTTTAAAACATATGTTTGCATTGAAAACCTTAATTCCACTGGATATCACTTTTGAAATCAAATTGACAAGAAAATAGCTGTCAATACTTTTCATTTTGATACATAGATGGAAATACTGTAGGTCACAGTGTTGACTACTTACAACTGTTGCACTCTGTTTTCATTTGGCATTTCCAAACCACTGCTCTGAGTTTGCGGATGATGAGAAGAGGCCATTTAATGGTGGTTTTTAAATTGGTGTCAGGAGGTAGAAGTGCATAGAAGTTGCTTTCATTGACTCTTAAGCTGTGTATAAGGTAGCTGTTTATTGGTTGTTAAAAATAAAACACTAGGTCATTTTATCCAAATAAATTTAATTTTATTCAAAGCAAATCCACACAGTGAATGAGCTAAAGATTTAGATAATAATCAGTACGTTTGAAATTTGATATTAATTTAGGGATTTAAAACAGGTGTAGAATAGACCTATAGACAATGAAACATTCGCAATGAATGGTAATTAAAACAAAGAAATAGCCTGAATCTTTAAACATAAATTCCTGTTGTTTCCCTAGGAACCCCTTATATATAAATGCTATATTTGCTTTCACACAAAACATGGCTCAAATATCAAACACATTTTCAATCTTGGGCATGATTAATTTACTAATGAGACAAAAATGTTTACCTTTCTCTAATCTTTAATCACATTTGTATTTAGAACTATCATTAAAAATGGTATTTCTTAAAATAGTTTATAAATTATATTAACATAAATTTACTTATGTAGTTCCCAAATAGAAAAATATTCCAAAATAATTATCTCACATTTTACAGGGAAATGAATCTTTTACATTCTTAGTTCATTTATGTTATATCCTAGCCACTTGTGTTTTGTACTATTTTTAGTATGTGCAGTATTTGATCACTTAAAAGCTTAACAAATTTAGGAGTCAGCCAGAAACAAATGCAATATATTATGTCCAAAGTAATCATGCAGATTTTCCATCATGAAAAATAGTTGACTTATTTTAAATTTATTTTCTTTCCTCTTTCCTTTTCTTTTTAACATGCCAAATCGCGGAATATTTTCTTTCTGCTGATCTCAAGAACAAACAGATTTGTTTCAGAGCAGAGTTCATACCTATAAGGTACTGAGAAAAGTTAAGAAAGCCACTTAGAATCTTAATGGAGACTCATGATGCGTTCAGATTTTTCTACAATGTTCCTTTAGGAAAACTTTTGTTTGGAGTTTAGTTTTATAGAGAGAACTATATGTTTTGGTTGTAAGAAGGAGTTTTAGATACCACAAAGTCAATATATTCACTAATAGATTTTCATTCCATCTTGTTCATACCTGCCAGAATTGTCTTTCTTCCAAACCCAAATTAAATTATGCCATTGCCTTGCTTGAAAAACAGGGTTAGTTCCATCTTATACTGTAGGTTCAGGGATGAAATCCTTAAAATGGCACACTCTGGTCGGAAACCTCCTCCAGATCTTCATTTCTGTACTTTACTCCACTGTGCCTCTCTAGCTATATCTGCTCCTCACTGCTCCCCAAACCCTGACATTCATCCACTTTCTGCCTTTTCTGTCCCTGCCCTTCCCAGCTGAGTGATCTCATTTACATTCATGACCACTAGTATTAAGTGGTTTGTAGCACTGTCCTGCAGTCATACTGTTTTCCCGGTCCACTCACCCAGATGACTTTTTCATATTTTCCATTCTCTCCTCCAGCCTCTAATACATTGATCTTTGCTCTTTGCTGATTATCTTTCTCCCTATTCCACTGAAAAAGCAGAATCTTTCAGAAGAGATTTTCCCAAGCTCCCTCCACCACGTCCAGCCACCTTGTTGCATTTGTGCCCATGCACTCTGCCTTTCTTTCTACTGCTGGATGGGAACTGTCCACACTCCTGTCCGAGGCCAGCCCCTCCTTCTGTACATTAGATTCAATTTGCTCTTCCCTGCTTAGGATGTTACTTTGGCAAATCTCACCTCCTTGGTACATCAGTTTCCCTGTCTTGTGGCATCATTCCCAGAAACATAAATGTGTTTCATTTTCCCATCTTTAGAAAACTCTTCTCTTGATCCCATCCTTCCCCCTTGGATACTATCCCATTTTTCTGTTCCTCATTTCTGCAAAATATGGAGATAGCTTCATTATCTACAGTTCCTCTCATCCATTAACTCTGGAACCCACTCACATCAGTCTTTCACTCCGCTTCATCACCATGTTTTCTTTTGTTTTTTTCAAAGTCACCAAAGATCTTCATACTGCTAAGTCCTTTGGGCAATTCTTAGTCCTGATCTTGCTTGACCTATCAGCAGGATTGAACTCTTTGCCAAAGTGTTGATACAGCTTCACCGCTTGACTTCGAGGTTACCATATCAATCAAGTTTTCCTCCTCTTTCTCATTAGTCAGTTTTTCTTAGTCTCCTTTGCTGATTCATTTTATTTCTCCAAACCCTAAAGTTTGAAGGGTCCCAGATCCAGTCGTCAGATCTCTTTTCTCTTTCCATGTTCCTTTTCTTTAAATACATTGTGCACTGATTATTCCCAAATCTATATCTCCAGCCCAAACCCTCCCTTGAACAGGCTTATACATCTCTCTACTTGACATATTTACTTGGATGTCTGAAAATCATCTCAAATACATATGTGCAAGACCAAAATCTTGAGCTCCCTAAAACCTGCTCATTCCACAGTCATCTCTTCATAGTAAATATAAATTCTATTTTTTAGATGTTTGGGTTAAAAACCTTGAAGTTCCCTGACTCCTCAATTTCTCTCATATGCCACCATATGACCAATTCTCCAGCGAGTATTGTTGGCCTTTCCTTCAAAGTATATCTAAATTAGACTATTTTTCATCATCCGCACAATTACCACTGTGTTCCAAGCAACCATCATTCTTCATCTAGGATATTCCAACAGCCCTCTCACTGTCTCTTTGTTTCTGCCTCTTTAACTTGTAATTTTATTTTTTAATGCAGAAGCCAGAATGGTTCTTTTAAAACTTGTCTGATTATATGACACCTCCACTCAAAACTCTCCATGGTCTGCCAGCTCTCTCAGATTGAAAACCAAGGTCATTACCATGGCTTAGGTGAACATACATTATCTGCCCCCAGCCCTGCTACCTCTTTGACCTCATCTTTTACCACTCTCTCCCTCCCTTACTCTGCCCCAACTGTATTGGCCTCCTTACTGTTTTTCGAACATATCAAGCAAGTTTCCACCTCAGAAACTTTACAAGAAATTTGGAAAGTTGTCCTCCTGGTATGCACATGGATTGCCCCCTTAACCTCATTCTGGCACTTGTAAAAATGTTATCTTGTCCATTAAGCCTTCCCTGACCACCCTAACTAAAATGGCACCTATGCCCATTTATTTTTTCCTTTAGATATCACATTCTGGTATATTATGTCGTTTTACTTACATATTTTGTATATTCTCTGCCACAAAGGTTGTGGTCTGTTTTGTTCATGCTGTATCCCTGTTGCTTTGAACAGGGCCTCAATAAATATTTGTTGAAAGATTAAACACCTTAATACTTTTAATACTCTTTCCTCTGAGTATCTTGAATGTTGGTTTGTTTAACAATTTCTTAATCTTTCTTCTGTAGCACAGCATTCTACCAGAGAGATTTTCATCTCTTATGAAAGCAGCTTCCAGTTGCTTTTAGTAAAATAATAGAACTCACTAATGTTTAAATTGTGCTTACTCCGATCTAAATGCTTTACCTGTATTAATTATAGATACTATAGCAACCACAAAAAGGAGGAGCTGTTATAATGTCTATTTTACAGATGAGTTGACAGAGAAAATTTAAAATTACACAGATAGTAAGTGGTAGAGCCAGGATATTTCAGACCCAAGACATCTAGCTCTAACATCTCTAATGCTGTGCTGCTTAGAAATAGAAGTTTAATTGTTAAGTAGGCCTTACAGGCCACCTTTTTCTGTGGACAACATACATAGGAACTTTCATTTGACTCCTGGAAGCCATACCCTCTTAGTGTTGGAGTCAGAGTGTTCTTGAAAAGGATTGGATAAATTTGCATAAAGAAGTATGTGGACATTCCAGGAAGAAGAAACTGAGTTGGGATTTCATGTTCTGGTGGTTAGAATATTCCTTACCAAGGCTCAATGACAGAGAAAGGCAATGATTCTTATTGCCATTGTGAGAGACAGGACCAGAAGGAGTTTTGAGTTGTGGGAAGGAGCAAAGAGAGCGATTCTGCTTCCACCGTGCAGCAAACCCTGGAACTGGTCCTGATGCAGCCCACGTGCTCTCCAGGATGCAGCCAGGCAGGTGACCTGAGAAACTGGCTCAGGAAAGCATCAAACACTTTGGGTGCATTAGGGCAGCAAGTCATCTCAACTGAACACTCCACCACCCTCAAAAAGCGTTTGGAGAATGCTTTCTCGGCAGAAGTGCTGCCCTTTACAGTCCTCTCTTCAGTTCTTGCCCTTGTTCCTAAAAAGCTTTGTCTCCCAGCTAGGAACTCCATGGTCACCAGCCCCTGAGTTGACAGGCACTCTGCAACCGCCCCAACCTCACCATCAGGGGCATAGATGGGGGAATGACAGAGCATTGATCCTCCAGGCCCTGGCCTTTTCTCTGAGCATAATGCTGCAGAGTGCAATCTTCCACTCTCGGAGATCCTTATAGCTGTGGTACAACGTTGCTGCCTGACTCCCTGTGGGAACTACTGAGCCCCAGTGACCAGGCTCCAACACAACCTGCGGAAGCCAGTGTTAATGTCCAGTTGCTATGAATTAGTTAGCAAACTGGGTTAGGGCAAAACTGCAATCTATTCCTCCTTTGATGTATAAAAGAGGAGAGGATGGGAGCTGTAGAGTGAATCTGAGCTTCCTGTTATACCTGGTGGCTGGTAACTCCATGCATGGCACTGACAGGGACCCATTAATTACACTGAAACCTTAAGGAGAGACAAGCACGTTATACCTCAAAACCCTTGATTTCCTTCAAGGTTATTTATTTATCTATTTATTTGCCCTTGGCTGGTCTGAACCTTTTACCTTGGTGTTATCAGTACCTCAGTTTAACGAAGTTAGCTAACTAGCCAGCCTCTTCAAGGTTAAATTTTAAACCATTGTTTCAGCATTCCCTTGCCTTGATCAAAACTTGATTGATATCTCTGGCTGTACCCATTAGACCACAAATTCCTCATGGACAGGAGCCCTTTCTTATTGATCTGTGTATCCCAACTTAGCAGGGCCTGACATGATGGGACTCCCAATACATGATTGATAATTGAATGGATGAATGAGTTGATACATGGATGCACAAAAAATAATTTCTCTTTTTCAGATTGATATGTTATTGCTACTGGTTATATACGTTGGTTTAACAAAAACTTTATTAAGATTTTAAATGGTGTTTTATATTGAAAGTGGAATTTGTGGGTGATATTTTGGGATAATAATTCTTTTTAAAACTCTGTATGTTTAAAAAGATGTTTCCTTTATACAAAATAGGCATCTGATATGTGTAGGTTAAATCAATTGAGTTGAATTTATGGAATAGTAGAAAGCATCATTAATAAAGGGTAGAGCTGGTTACAGTTCCATTTTTGCCACTGACCTTAACTTGAACAATGAAGTTAACCTGTAAAATCCCTCTGGTTCTTATGTTCTACAGTTTTAAGAATGTATAAGTGGAAGTAAACTATATGTCTCTTCTCCAGTGAAATCAGTGAAAAGGCAAGCAATTTCTCTCACAAGAGAGGAATTTGAGAAATGATCTCCAACCAGCTACACTGGAAATGGTTTATTCTGCACTTGTGGCACTAACCTACGAAAAAGCTATTGCTTCAACATTTGACTCATTATAAATATAAATAGAAACTCATATACTTTTTATTGTTCAAACAGATCTAGTTCTAACACCTTCAGAAAACTTCATAGATTATTTGAAGAGTTCCATGAGACCAGAAATTAAATTATAACATGACTGTTGCCTGACCTGGAGAGCTTTAGGGCCCCAAAGTTAAAACAATAAAATAATATCATAGTAAATTGGACATATGTTAGGACAATTAAATCCTTCTACGTTTGTATAAATGTGCTGAAAATACCACTTTGATTAGTAGGAATATTATTTTGATTAATAGGAAAAATTCTATAACATATTTTTGATAAGTACAGCATATATATTACCACAAAATCTTGTATTGATTTATTCACTGGTATTAATTACACCATAATGATATATATATATATATATATATATCCGGAAACTTCATTGTTATGATTGGTCAGATTCAGACCCATAGATCTGTGCGCTGCATCAAATTGAATGCTGCTAGAGCAGAGAGTAGAGCTCAGGTGTGATGTGCTCAGTAGGGTTTAGAGTTTTAGTCAGATAAGCCAGTGAATGTTTGGATTATCTGTCACTTTGAAGTACTTTTCAAAGCAAACCTCAAAAAATGCACTTTGCAATAATAAGATTTTGGGGTTAGAAAGTCATGTGTAATTGGGTTGTTTTGAGTCAGAGAAGAAAAGCTCCAATTCTAAGAACTGTCAGGAAAAAGGCAGAAACAATCTCAGCCCTCAGTAGTACCTGGGACTTCTGACATAAACTGGTGCCTGTCAGTATCCATCAGCTGTAGAGAAGTGGTTGTCGAACTTTAGGAAACATTGGGAAGCTTGCAAAAAATGCAATCTTACACTCCTCAACCTCAGAAATTCAAATTCATGCAGTGCGGCTGTTGTAGGGTCAAGGAGTCTGTATTTTAAACAAACACATCATTAAATTTCAAATTTCTTAAAATTTCAGAGCTTATTTCCCTTGTAAAACAAATCAGTTGTTGGTGTAAAGAGTTGGTTTTCCCGAGAGAATAAATAGATCTTTCTTGTGTTCATCACCTCAAACTTTAAGGGTGTTATGTTTGTAGGCATAGTAACCTCAAGATATGTTTTAGACCTCTTATACTCAACTTGGCTTTTAAAAGTCATGTCTTGGCTTTTAAGTCATGTCTTGTTGTCTGCTCAAATAGAATTTTTAAAGGATGCTTGAGAAGTTTGAGCTAAATTACCCAGTTCAACTTTCTTTCCTGTTTGTAATTTTAGTGGAAAAGCAAAGCTTATTCTTTCATGTGTTTGTTTATTCATTTACCATTATTTCATGTACGCTGAGCTGCATTTCATTAAGGATATAAAGATGAATAAAATACTCCCTGTCCTCAAGGAGCTTATAATCTTTTAGTAGGTGATAGACATGTAAACAAATAAGGGTAATAAAGTGTTATTGGTGTTATTATAAGAACATATGCAGGGTATGGTTGGAAACAAAGGAGCAGGTCAGATCTCGCTGGGTGGAGAGCAGTCAGTCCTAGGGAGGCTGCCTAAAGAAGTTGATACTGAAACTGATTTTTGAAAGCATTTGTTATTTGCTGGGCTAACAGGAGGGAGAAGGGATACCAGGCAGAGTGAAGCTGCAGCAAGGATACAGATATAGGAAACAGCGTGGAGCATTGGCTGTCTGTGTCGGGTATGAGTGGATTAGGTGGAAAGATAATTAGTTTCTAAGGTTCATGAGTTATCTGCAAGGAAGGTTACCGTGAGATGTGAGTGGTGTGTAGGGCGGTGATCATAAATAATTTATTAGGCTAAGGGATTTGAATTTTATTCTGTAGATGATGAGAAGCCATTAGGGGATTTTAAGCAGTAGATTACTTTGATGGTTAATAAAGCTGATGTTATTACTCAAAAATCTTCCCTCAAGCTTTGCCTGAATTTCACAGGAATCAAAGAAGGGAGATTTAATGGAACTGTTAATACAGATTCATGCTTCTGAAGATGTGCTGTTAATTCATCCTTTTGATGTACTTGTCATCTGCAGATAGGTAAACTAAAAAATACCGAGATTTAAAAAAGAAGATGAGTTTATCTATTGATACACCAATCCTCTCATTATTGGCTCATATGGAAGTGACCAAGTTACCTTTTTATTGTTTTCCTCAAACATGGGATTGGATGTTTCAAAGGACAACTCTGTGGCTCAATGAAAACTTTAGAATTATTTACAAAGCTCATGAATCTTATTAAGGCTGACTTCAGAGATGAGAAAAATTCACATAGATTGTATGAAAGTAAAAAGTCATCTGCCTGCCCAAAGATTAATTCAAACCCAAACAGTGCATCCAGCTTAGCCTTATGCATTCTCTACTTGTAGCAGCAAAGAGTGTAGGAAGACATTGGTGATACATCAGTGCTCCAACTTCAGGCTGTTTATTTATTTAGGCTTGAGCATTAAAAACCCAATGCAAACTATTAAGACCCTGTAAAATTATATACAGCCAAGTATATTGTTCTCTCATCTGATTTGTATTATAGTCATTTAGTCGGTTGATTTTTCTACAACATTTTTGTAAAGCTAGCCTAACATCCTCTCTATATGCAGAAACTCTATCAGAAACAATTCAAAAACACCTGTGCTGAATTCTTTGCTTACAATGCAAAGCATAGCTGAAACTACTTAACTTAAATTGCATACCACACAAGGAAATTCCATGTGAGCAATGTACAGCCTCAGGATACAACGATAAATATAAACCTGAGCAGTCTAAATGATGGATCCCAGACTAAGTCCTGCGGCAAAGAAGATGTGCTGAGAATGCTCCTAGAATGGAGACCTGAGTCCATTCTATGGCTGGGGAGGGAAGGATTTAGGAAGTAAAAGTACAGTTTTGGCTTCCAGGTGGTAAGAAGTTTAAGAGACAAAGCTCTTATTGAATAAAATATTTATTTTATCACGAAGTAGCCACGGGCATAATAAGCAACACTTTGGCTGATGGCAATGCTATCTAACACAATACCTAATACAAAACGTTGTTCAAATATTTGACTAATGGTTAAATGAGTAAATAAATGACCTGAAATGGAAGAACAAGAACAAATTACAAGTTCAAGTTGATTAGCTTAAGGACAGATGACACTTCAAATGACATACTAGCAATACGAGGATAGAAAGGAAGCTCAGAATCTAAACTATACACTCTAAACAATAATGCCGATTATTGGAAGTTATAAATGTTTTTGAGTAAACGTTTGAGAGTTTGTTTAGAGAGTATACTAACAAGATATGCTTTCGATAAGCATATTATGCTTTGTTCCTTTTAACAAAATGTTTTGCGTGTATTTGAAATAGATTATTAATAGTTACATGTTCTGCTTAGAGTTTGATTTGTTGGTGTGCAGAGTCTTCTGTGTCTCCCTAATAACTCACTGGAAGATGTATTAATTCTGCAAGTGCCAGAAATATAACTATCTAGTTTATGCAAATGAGGGAAAAATTAGCTCACATATCTGAAAAGATGGCAGAAACTAACATTTTAGTTTCTGTTTTATAACTACTAGGAGGCAGGTGAGAGCCTATACTCTAGAATCAGACTACCTAGGTTCCAATCCTGACTTTAATACTTCCTAGCTTCATGACTTTGGGCAAGTTAACTTTCCTTCACTGTGCCTCAGTTTCCTTATCTCTGAAAAAGGTATTATAGTACATACTTCATAATGTTGTTGCAAGGATTTAGTGAAGTAATATGTGAAAGTGATTAGAATAATGGTGTTATCATTTCATTAATCCTGACAACATTCCCAATGAGGAAGATATCATTAGTCCCTTTTTACAAAGGAAGAAACAGGCTCAGAAAAGGTAAGTGATTTGTCGATGGTCACGTAGCTAGTTGAGATGGGGCTGTATTTGCATCTCTCTATGTTGACTTCTGATTAGTGAAAACTGTGTTTTGAGAAGATTTATCTGGGGTAGGATTGTAAAATGAATTAGAAAGGAGGGTTACACTAGAGGAATGCAGCCACAGCAATGATCCATCTACAAAATCCTCAAGTCTTGGGTTTAAATAGTAGAAGCTGGAATACATAGGACAGGATGGATTTGAAAGATATAGATTTCTCAGAACTCAGCAATGGGTAAAATAGCAAAGAAAAAGGGAGGTAAAGGTGACTGTGGCAAGAATGTGTACCTAGAGTGCCTGGCTTGTAACAGGTGTTCAGTTAGTGGTTTTTTTTGTTTTCTTTCTTTTTTTTTTTCAGTGAGTGATGGAATAACAGTTAGGCTTTGAGTATGAATGTCTGGGAACATTCATTGTATTGTAGGGAAATTCAGAAGCAAGAGCAGGTTTGAGAAGGAGGCTGATGAGTTTCATTGGGGGGGGGCACTCATTTGGAGGAACGAGCAAAATATCAGCAGATTCTTAGCAGACAGTAAATATGAGGCTGGAGTTTAGATGAGATTTTGGAACTAGAGGTAGAGATTTAGGAGTCACCTGGATGAATGTGAATGTTGAAGCTGTATGATGAATTGAGATTTCCACTGGAGAAAATATCCACAAGAGACACTAAAGCAGGTCAATAGGGCAAGATGGGAGAGGAGGAAGAAGGGCTTGAGGCACGGGCTACACAGAGGCAGCTGGAGAGGGTGGAGGGAGCCAGACACAACCAGAAGGCAAAGAGGCAGGAGGGCTCAGGAGCCACTGCAGGGAGTCAAGCAGTGTGAGGTGGACCACAGGAACTGAAGATGAGAAGGCCATTTTCCAGACTTGTTTCCATAAAATAATGGGAAAGAAAGCTAGATTGCATTGGGTAGAGGCATGAATAGGTGAGGTTTCCCAGCTGTTGGGGATCTCTCCTTCAGCTATGCCAGATATGAAGAGTGGTCTGGCCTTTGTCAGACTGCATTTATTCAAAGACAAGAAAAAGTGCTGCTCCAGCCAGATACACACTGTTTTTGAGGAGGGCTTGGCTCACTTCTTACTTTTGCTTTTTTGCTTTAATAAAATGGATGAGGCTTGAGCTGGCTGAAGTTGGTCCTTCAGGCCAGCCCCAGCTCTTCTCAAACCTCAGAGATAAATATTTCCAATAATCACTGAATGCCCCATCTTCCTCTCTGAAAAGGACCAGAGAGAAAAGAGAAGCTTAAAAGGCAGACAGGGAGATATTTATACTCCCTTAACCCTTACCATCTAAGACTCATTTTGCCTCTTGCCCTTGTTCAAATGCTCTCCCCTATCTAATGATGAGGCAGAAAGGAAAGAATGCTTGTGGTTAAACATCATGAGACAAGAGGAAAAAGTAGTTTGAAAGAGTAATAGAAAGAGACCCAGAGTTTACCAGAGAAGTAATATTAAAGAATGTTTATCAGGATGGGGGAGATGTTTAACATATTCATATCAGTGTGGAGAAACCAAATAGAAAAGATGGCAAGTTCAGGGTATATCGTGAAAATTTTGAGTTTTTGAAAGATGCTTATGTGTGCTAAATCCACTAGAGTGTTGAAATGAAGGTCTGTGGTCAAGAGATAGAGCAGGCAATAATGCCCATTTAATTGCCAATCCCAGGATCTTCCCTCTATCGTCAGTGCCTGCTGACCACATCCCCATCTCCCTTTGCAGTTGCTGTCACCCCATTCTAGGCCCCTGTTACTCTCACTGAGACAGTCACAGGACAGATCCAGTCCCTCCCAGCTTTCCCTTCCTCTCTCCCTTCTATACACTGCTCTCAGATTAACTTTTTGGAAACTCAGCTCCAAATACATCACACTATATCAGTGGCTCTGGAGCACAGTTATAAGAATTAGAAAATCCCATGTGCCCCAAAAAAAGGCATTTTTCTAATTTTGTGGGTTTCTTCCCTCTCCCCACCACCTACTAAACCTTTATATAATGATAAAGGCCTACTTTCCACATTGCCCCAGCCAGTCCTGCAGTCCGCAATAGCTGCAGCAGCAGGGGCGCAAGGAAACATCTCTTTTCCCTTTAGTTCTAGTGGAACCAATATATTTTTCTTTATACATAAAAAAATTCATTGCTACACATGAGGACATTTTACTCAGTAGAATGTTATTGAGGTCATATATAATGAACATTCATTTTAGTGAAGGTGAATAATTTCTATACATCACAGTTCAATGTAACAGCACTAAAAAGAAAAAAATATAACCCACTATCCTTAATGCTATTTTAACAGAATGCTTTAAATTATGTTTCATCCAGTTAATTGTTTAGAAATAAAAATGGGGGAAATGCATGCATTTTTACTAGAATGAGCCATCAGAGATGTAAATAAATGGACCAAATGAGTTTTTTTTAAATGTTCCCATTCACATAGAATTACACACTCAAATAAAACTGTGTACATTTACTTGGATATATAATCAAGGAGCTGAACAAAAGTGGCACTTATTTCCAAGTGTTGCATCCGTGGTTTACACATGTGAGTACCTCAGTGTGTTGTTTTCAAAGCAGAACATAGTTCTTTCTATATACATTTTATGCAAATTTCAAAGCTATTGCTGTTGCTCATCAGTTTCATTGCTTCTCATGCACAAGGGCACCTGAATGTATTAGCAGTAATGCTGCTGCCAAATGGAAGGCTATATTCAAGTTTCTCAAGTTGTCTGAGCCTTTGGGAAAGTTTTGAATTCATTCATTCCTTCATTTTCTGTTCAACAAATAATTTGCAAGTCACGGTCCTAGGTGCTGAGGTACAAAGGTATTTCAATCTTCTAGGCATTTTAAAGTGCCTATTCCTACTGTTTAGCAAAATACTTCTCAAACTCCCTTTGCCATAAGAAGTTTTACTACCTCCCTTCATTGCTTTTATACTTCAACCAAATCAAACTTGTTTCTTCTTACTCATCTATGTTGCCATTATTTCCTCACCTTAGATACCCCTCTTAGTTCCCCTCCTGTCTTTATGAGTTTAAATCGTACTGTCTTTCAAGGTTAAGCTCAAGTACTGGCATTTTTATGAAGATGCTCCTAATTTTTCAAATAGAAAAACTTCTCTCTCCTCTGAATTTCCAGGACATGTTTATTCCTCTCATCACAAGTGTCATTTTCAGCCTTCAATGATAGTTATGTCCCTGTCATATTTATCTTGACTTCTTGAGAATGGGACATATATCCAAATCATCTTCATATTTTCATGGCACTCTGCATAGCACCTTGCACATATTAGGTACTTAAGTATGTGTCACACTGAAGTAAATGGATGACTGTGAACAGATGTTCTCAGATCATATTTAAAACAGATTTAATTCCTTTTGATCATTAATAGTGAACACATCACAGTGGAGGCTTTAGTGCCACCAACAGATCCCTGCAGGACCAAGGCCCTTATTTCTCCAGTTGGTAGTGCTAGATCATAGTGATGGCTGAGCCCCTTCTCAGGAGCTACCTCACCCAAGGATATGACCTTTACCTGGGGACCATGACCATCCACTGACTGACGTGAGGTTCAGAGAACCTGTCCCCTTCCCTCAATCTGAGACATCTCTGAAGGGTCATCCTAGCTTTGAAGGTACCCATGGAATTGACTGATGTATTAGTCAGGGTTCTTCAGAGAGACAGAATCAATAGGATATGTTATAAATATGTGATAGGGATTTATTAGGGGAATTAGCTCACGCAATTGTGAAGAAAAGTCCCACAACAGGCTGTCTATAAACTGGATGCTGGTAGCATGGCTCAGTTCAAGTCCAAAGGCCTCAAAACCAGGGAAGCCAATGGTGTCCTTGGTGTAAGTCCTGGAACCCAAAAGCTGAAGAGTCTCAAGTTGTGATGTCCATGGACAGGAGAGAAGAGTGTATCCCAGCTCCAGCGGATAGAGAGAGAGCTTCACCTCTTTCCTCTGTCTTTTGTTCTCTCCAGAGCCCCAGTGGATTGGATGGTTCCCACCCACACTGGGGGTGGGTGTTTCCCACCCAGGCCACTCAGACTCTCATACTAATCTCTGCTGGAAACACCCTCATGGACACACCTAAAAAGGTAGCTTTACCAGGTTTCTCAACATTCCTTCATCTAACCAAGTTGACACCTAAGAATTAACCTTCACAACTGAGGTCTCTGTTGCAACTGAATAGCAGTTTAACATTTTCCTCTGTCCAGTCTGTATGGATGTGGTTCCTGAGAGAATTACCCAATCAATTTCTTCCATTCAAATTTCCAACTTCCACCTCAGAGTGTGTTTCCTGGAGAACCAAGTCTAAAACACATGTTTCTTCATTGGATTATTTTCTAGAGCACTTGAACTTTGGCAACAGATCTTATCTGGTTTGGATCAGGTTTGAATCCTGGCTTTATCACTTACTAGATCTGTGAGCTTTGAATGTTAATTATGTTCTTGTATCCTTTAGTATTAGGTTCAGTTGCATATAATGAAAACCCAAAATTAATGCTAGCTAAATTATATTTAAAAATATTTCTCTCTCATATAGGACAAGAGGTATAGCATAAAATCCTCATGATATGGGCATGGACCAGCTCTGTGATCCTCTATCCTAAGATGCCATCTTTTTGTTTCCATGATCCAAAATGGCTGCTGGAATTCCAGCCATCACATACACTAGCAGAATGAAAGAAGCAAAGAATGGCATGATCCCTCCCTTTTAAAGAGACTTCCCAGAAGTTTCCTACAATCTTTCTGTGTATATGTCATTGGCTGGACCATAGTCTCATGGCCACATCCAGAACTAAAAATATGTCTGGAAAACATAGTCTTTCAGCTACCTACATGGTGAAAGTTTTGTTCCCTACAGAATGGTTTGCTGTAAGGGTTAGAGATAACACGTATGAATCATCTAATATAGACGGTAGTCAATAAATAGTACCACATCTCTCCTTTTATATTATAGTTATGCTTTCTAACAGATACAATGTTTCAACAAGGTAGCATTATAGACAGTCAGGAGTACTAAAAGCTAACTATCAGAGAGTACTGTTTGTCAAAAACCTAATAACAGTGTGTGACTTTTAGATCTTTCCAACTTCTTTTGCTATGCTGTTGTCATAATGGGATTGTGATTTGATTAATGGAAAGATGCCAATAAATATTAGTATAGAAAACAAGACCCTTTAGTGATGGCCTGTTAGCTCAATTGGTTAGAGCATGGTGTTATGACAAAAAAAGAAAACATGTCCCTTTAATGTAGGTCAGGGACATAACTAAGAACATGAAAATGTTACAAAGAACAGTGGAGACAGCAGCAAGGATAATATCAGTTGGGACCGGAATCTTATGTAGTCTTTACCTTTCTCTCAGGTTTTTGTTTGTTTTTAAAATCCAGCCTCTCTTGACTATTCTATAGATTCCCAGCTATTTTCCTGCTTGCAACAAGATGTGTATAACTAGTAACAACCCCAGCATATTCCCAACTGCTTATACAGAGGGCAAATCAAAGGTCAATTTCACAGGACCAATGTCCCAGGAGAACCTGTCCCCAACATTTCCTTTCTCATGCTCTCTAGATCAGCTCTGCCAGTTTTGGCAAGCTGAGCTGGGAAGGTTATAAACAAGAGTTCCTGGCACTCTTCCATAGATTTTTACTCTGATGTTCTGACTTTGGCTGTCATCTGCTTTCACTTAACATCAGTGTGAGGAAAATCACATCCCCTACTGTTCTGCACTAGACAGAGGTTGAAGTTCATAATAATAAACCGTGATCAGTACACAGTTGCTTTTCTGTAAATTGCAGTGGGTTTTATGGTTGTTTATGAGCAGCTATGTTTGTCTTTCTCTCTCTTGTTGAAATCGGTGTACTGCATCTCAAAATGTTTTTGATCACACCAAATTTGTGGATCTTTATATCTGCAGAATTTAGATCTACTTTACCATATTTGCGGTCAGTGGGATCAGACTCAGTGTTTTAATTATTCTTTGGATGAGGCCTATTTGCATCTGGGTTCTTGATAATTCTTCTGAGCCAAAACATAAACACATAGATTTAGGATAATCATGAGCACTGACCCCTACTCAGGACAAAGTGATGCCACTACAGAGTCACACTTTGATGGCACATCTTGGAAACCAATGAAGTTGATTTGGTTCTCATACCAGAGTCAGTGTGGAGTATGGAAATACCATTTGACTTTGTCATTGGACAGACCTGGTTCTGAATCTATCCTTTGCTACTTTTTACCTCTATGATCTTAGGCAAATAAATTAATCTCTCTAAGAATACTCCTTAGTATTCATAGTATTGCTGTAAGGATTTAATGAGATATATGAATCCCAGTACATAGTGTCTGACATAGTAATCCCTTGGCAAAGATTAACTTTTGTAATAATTTTATTCATTACCTATAAAAAAAGGATTTTCTTTTATTTATAATTTGCTTTTTAAATAAACACAAGATAATACAGATCAATTTTGCAGGGGGCATCAATTAAGATAATATTTTAGCCTATTGACATGAGGAATAACCCTAATATTTTCGAGGTGAATAATTCTTACATTCCTTAGACAAATCCTCTTCAGCTCAGTAATGCTATTATTTGAAAGCACTTTTGGATTTAATTAAGCTAATATCTCATTTAGGTACCTTTTATCTACATTTATAAATGAAATGGACCTTTAATTTTCTTCTCTTATAGTGTCCTTATCTGACATTGGGAGCAAGATTACCCTAGCCTAATAAAAACATCTAGACACGTTTTCTATTTTTCTAAAAAAATTTATATAAGCTAGTAAAGAAATATTTCTTGAAAATTTGATAGAATTCACCTATAAAGCCAAGATAGCCTGGATTTTTCTGAAAGGAACAGTCTTTGATTACCATTTTAATTCCTTTAATACTGCTCTATTAAAGTTCTCTCTTGCACCATTTTTGCATTATATACATTTCTAGGAATGTTTAAATTTCACCTATGTTTTCAAATTTATTACTGTATAGTTGTTCTTAATACTCATTATTTTTTAAATTTCTGCTCTCTGGTTATTTTCCCTTTTTCATATTTAATTTGGTGTATATACATCTTTTCTCCTTTTTCTCTTGATTAATCTTACTATGTGTATGTTTTTCTTATTGTATTAATTTTTCCAACATTTGGTATTGCTAATCTTCTGCCCTCACATTTATTATTTTCTTTCTCCTTATTTTTTCTTGAATCTGCTCTGTTGCTCCTTATCTACTTCTTGAGGTGAATTCTTAGTCATTAAAAAAATCTTCTATAATGGAAAATTTTAAATAAAGGAGAGAGAACAGAATAGATAATCTCTCTGTACCCTGCATCCAGCTTTCACAACTATATGGACAATATAGTCTCTTCTGTTCCCTGTCCTGCTTCTCATCCCCCAGATTAATTTGCAGCCAACCTCACATCATATCATTTAATCCACAGATATTTACTTGTGACTCTCCAAAAGATAGGGGTCCTTTTTTGAAATATAACCACAATGCTATTATCATACCTAAAATATTAAAAGCTGAGTGATATCTTACTATAAATTTTCCCAATTGTGTCAGAATATTTTTTATAGTTCATTTGTTTGAATCAGTATTGAAAAATGTTCCTCACATCGCAACTTGTTGACATGTCTTTTAAGTTTCTTTTGATCTATGCATTTCCCTCAATTTCTTTCTTGTTATGTGTTTGTTGGAGAAATTGTTTTGCCTGTAGTTTTTCATATAGTTGTATCTTTGCTTCCACATTTTGAGGATTCATTTTGAAAATTTAATTTTGAAAACTAATAGTTGCCAATAAGTCAGTTCTACTTAATAAGTCAGTTCTACAAAATAAGATATATTTAGATAAGTTTGACTTCTATAACTGTCCTCTTCACCTTGCTGCTTTTACTTCCTTACAGGTAAACATTTAAAAACATGTTCTTGCTTTATCATTCCATTAAAAAAAAAAAAGCATATAAGCACTCTCTGGCTTTGCTGATTGCATCCCTGTGGTGTTGTTTAATTTGTCCCTCTATGCCCTGCAGTTCCCGTAAATTGGGCGATAGATCTGGGGCATGCATTCTCAACAGAGTTTATACCACCCCAAACGGGTGAAAATTGGTTCTTTGGGGGTGAAAAAAGTCTCACTTTTTAGCTATATCCCCCATATTTTAACGTATGTTGTTTTCATAATCACTAACATCAAAATATTCAATTTCTTATGTGATTTCCGTTTTTAGAAATATGCCATTTAGTTTTTTCTAATGTATAAAATTTAAAGCTCTATTTCGTTTTTATTTTCTAATTTTATTGCATTATGGTCAGTGTATATAGTCTGCAGAATTTTAACACTTTGGCTTTTATTGATGCTTCCTCTTTGTTTTAACATATGTTCTATTTTTGTAAATGTTCTGTGAGTGCCTTTGCTGAGTATAGATTTCTTTCTCTACCTTTCTCTCTCTC
>NW_007743070.1:0-12177 GCF_000696425.1 Galeopterus variegatus
CATTGATCTCTGAATATTTGGGACAAATAATGTGCTATTGGTAACTGCTTTTTTATCTATATAATTAAAAAAAGTTAAATACTTGAATCTAAGAACAGTTTCCTTGACCCTCAGACCTGACCATTTCTACTCAGCATATAGTTGGGAGTTATACAGTGCCCCATTAAAGTCTTCAATAAATGTTCCTGACTCTTTAGAGGGGTTAAAATAGATTAAAAGACAGTGCCTCCTCCACCCCCCATTATTAAGCTAGAAAAGCCTGAAAAACAAAACAAAAAAATTTTTTTTCAAGAGAGAAAGTAAACAAGATCGTTTCACTGCAGTATTCCCTGACTTAAGGAAGAACTATGTGTCTAAGAAGTAACAAGCACCCAGCTTACACACACACATGCACACACACAAAACTATATCTTAGAAATAGCCAGAAGGAGGGTGAGAGACCAAAACTGGTAAAATGGGCAGGTGCTGTCTGCTTGGATTAGCCTAATAATGGAATGAATGAGAAGACAAAGCGACAGGCCCAAGAAATAAAATAATGTGAGGTATGGATGTAGTTAAGATAAAGGAAAAAGTACAGAACTAAGAACATGGAACTGAGTTTAAGAATCCCACAAAATATTTCTGTGGACAGGCAGGGCAAGATGAAGGACTCGATGTGCCCAGGCATGTTTCTCCCACAGAAAAGGATCAGAACAACTACCAGATAGTTAAATATTAAATATTGAAGTGAGCATCATTGGAAGAATGTAGAAGAGCAGCAGGAGACTGATGAGATGGTTTCTAAGACAACAAGAGATGTATAGGAGCCATGAAAAATTTAGTTTGTAAATATCCTATTATTTTAGAGCACCTTATATAATTTTATGCACAAAACTATTATATAGCTATGTTTTACAGACAAGGTTTTGCATTGTGCTTCAGTAAGGTCAAGAAGCTCAGCATGACAGTGATTGTAAGTTCCAATTATGGGCCAACATTAGACTTCTCCACTCTTCCAATACTATCCTAAAGTGAGTGAGAGAGAAAAGAGATGGCTCACTGAGAAGCCGGCAGACTTGATGATAAGAGAACATTGGCCAAGAAGAACAATACTTTCTGATCTGAAAGAAAAATAACCCTACATATCTGTTCCCCCAAGTTCATTCCGGACTGATTAGAAAGAGCATTCAGTGGTCTACTGTTAAGCCTACTGATGACTGCATCCTAGACATTGCTATTTAGCTGAAACACAATTTGGAGGATAAGGAACAAGTCTTTGGTAGATCTGATATGTCTTGGGATAGCAGAAGAGTTATCAGTGAATGTCCCTGCCCTTAACCCCAAAGACCTACCATAAAATTCAGGGGAGGTTCTCAGCCTTCCCTGGTATCATGGGCCAACACTGAGCACCTTAGTAAGCTATATTGTTCCTGCCCTTCACATGTTCCTCTCTCTGCATCATCGTAATGAGGAAATGGATTAAAGAAACTAAACTTTTCTTTAACCTTATAAAAGCATAAATATGGCACCAAAATTATGCTTTCCCAAAGGGCAGCCTCATCATATCTCCTCCTTGCAGTGTAAAATAATAGCATTTAACACCAACTGTAGAATTTGAACTTAACAAAGATAAAACACATTTTTGGAGGAACCTGGTATTCCTTAGTTGTGGCTTTAATACTTCCCTATCCAATACCACTGAGATAAACAACCAATGCCTGAATTTACACTGTTCACCCTCTCCCAGCATCCAAGGAGTGCACACGCATACACACACACACACACTCAGCTGGGTTCAATATATGTTAAGTCTCTAAAATTTAGGAATTAAACACTTTTCTGAACAAAGTCCTTCATCTGGATGTGACGCTGCTAATTTTGGATAATATTAATTAACATTTACTGAGCAGTGACTGGCAGAGTTACAAATGTTTCACCTGCATTATCTCATTTAGCTCTCATGAAAACCCTTTAAGAGGGAGGGACATGATCATCATCTACTCTATACATGTGAAAATAAGGCACAGAGAAGTGAAATGGCCTGCTCAGAATCAAACACGTTAAAAAATACTACAGCCTATGTTGAAACACAACTCTAAACACTAGATAACACCTCCTCTGAGGGAACAAGTGACAATAACTAACTCACTCAAAAACCCCAAATGCTGTAAGTATTCTTGATACATGTCAGTTGCTTTGACTTCAAAACTCAAAACTAAAACGAAATGTTCCAGGATTATTTTATCAAATCAAACTCAAATCCATGACAGAAGGAATGTCCCTCACCGTGGTGAGCACTCCAACTTCCCTAAGGAATGTTCTCTATCTTGCCACAGGAGGATCAGGTGTTACACTGACTGTGGCAGTTCAACTCTTGAAGCATCCAAGCTGTCTGAAGGCTTTTGCTGTGACCATGGCAACATTCACCTTCCAGCTGTGTCACACCTGCTTTCCATCATGACAAGAACATTTTTAGCTGGCTAAGAAGCTGTATATTTCTGCAAATAGTGGTTTCAGCAAAATATTCATCTCCTGGTTGTAACCCAGCTTTTCAGGCAAGCAAATTTAAGCCATTTCATGGCTATTCTTCAGGAATAAAAGAAGAAAAAGAGAGAAGAACACTGTCAAAATGACACAGTGTGATTTAAACTGATTTCTCTAAGACTTTTTCAAATAAAGCTAGAACCAACCATATGTATTTTTATTACTTGGTTTATCCAATCTATGTTTTATCAGTACAAGACATTTATATTAAATAAGTGGCAAGTTAAAGTATGTTGTCATTAAAGTAAAAAATATATATATTTTTACACCTGCCAAAACAATGATCTTTTAGTTTGAGTGAACATGAGAATCACCCAAATAGTTATTTACAAAGCAGATTGTAGGGTTCCTCTTCTTTGAAGATTATGATTCTTTATGTATAAATTATACCATACATATTACCCAATTTGGAATTTGAAATTACTTTCCATAAAAATCCAAATTTTAATCACATTTTTCTTTTGTTATTAATTATTCAATATTATTAATCTCTCTCAATGTTGACTTACTTTCTTGTTATTACATAAAATAAATGTAGGATACATATACATTGGCACACATGTTAACAGGTACTTGCTTGAAAGCCAGGGATGCAATTACAATGCCTTTCTGTCTTCCCACTTCAAGGAGATGCTTTCTGTACCCTATCATGCTTTCCTGTGGGAAACTGAATGGCATGTACAAGTATGTAAAGAGTTCAGATCAGGCCATGTGGCTGTGGACGGCCTGTCCAGCAGCCTTAGCACCGTCACCATGTTGCAGAGAGAAGAGGATGGTGGAGACCTAGATACAGGTAGGAGAATAGAGTTCGGAATCTAGGAGTGTTCTCCATTAGGAAGAGAGAGAAGCGAGAGAACTGGTGTGGGCTCAGGACACCTTTGCTTGAGGAAGACCCTCATGATAGGGCCGTATAGCTTAGTGGCAAAGAACTTGGCTTCTGCCATTTGAATCCCAGCTCTCAGCTGTGTAACTTTGGATAATTTGCCTCACCTCACTATGCTGTGGTATTCTCATCTGTGACAAGGGGATAGTAGCAGGACCTTCATCACAAGGTTGCTGTGAGGATAAAATGCTTAGTGGCATACCTGGAACTGTAGAAGTGATAGTTATTGTGATGATTGCTATTAAAAAGAAGAAACAGGAAGATGCCAAACACTGAAGCTTTTGGCTGAATAAAGTTAGAAATGATATAATTCATCTTTCCTAAAACCTTTTAGCTGTACTCGTAACAAACCTTTCATTGTTGATAAGAATTCCCTCCTTTAAGGAAAGAAAGACCACAGTGGGGCATTGGACTTGCAGAGGGAGAGAACATACCTAGGGATACAAAGCGGAGTGGGGAAAGGGGGATGGGGAGGGGGATGGAGAATAATTGGGGGATAATTAGGTAGGAGACAGGGGGTACAATCACAATTTGTGGTAATGGGCGTGCTGCCCATATGGATCTGGCCATCACATCTTAGGCATGAGTGGTGACAATTGTGGAATATACTATAAAGCATATGTACTTCAAAGGGCCTGGTTTTCCAAAGCCTTGCAGTTTCAAATATTGACCTTGCAAGGACAGGAAATTTTCCTCAGACTATAAGTCTCTGGTTTAAGATAAAGAATTGTGGCACAGCAGGTTGCTGGCTCAAGGACAGACTGGTTACTGATTGTTATGTAAAGATTCTGAGAAATTGCTATAGGAAAGAATGTTTGCTAAGATCAAACTGTTGTTGATAGGACCACTTAATTGCCTTACTGCAATGTCATCTGACTTGTTTCACTGAAAGTTATCAACCTATATTGTTAAACTATAACCCCACCTTTATTCTCTTCCTGTAACTTCCTGGTCTGGAAAATAAATGCAGGATGAGAACCCCAATTTGGTGTTTAATTTCCCAAATGGAAGGGTTGGCTCTCACTTGAGCATTCCCAGGGAAGTTAACCACTTTGGGGCTTCTCACTGCTCAGAAGAGATGGGTTTTGAGTAATCCTTTGCACCTCTGTCACCCAGGGGAAGTGGGGTGACAAATCCGTAGGGGGTGAAGCAACACAAAGCAACAGACAATTTGCTCTGTACCCCATGAATACTCATAACCAATTAAAAAAAAAAAGAATTCCCTCCATCACCAAACTGTAGTCAGGCTTCTCTAGCCCTTGTCTTGACAAGGACTTGGGCTTGGTCTGCTAAGCCTACATTTAGCAAAGTATTCTGTTGAGCCTAGTTTTTGCAAGAATTCTGCTAAACCATTTTATTAAAAATTTCCCATACCTTTGACACCTAATTAAGTTCTTCTTTCTCCACCCTTGATATCTAATCAAATTCATCTTATGAATTTCCATCCACTGACTCCCTCACTCTGTCCCTTTACTATAAACCTCCAGCTATCTTTGCTGTATTCAGAGTTGAATTCGATCTCTCTCCCTACTATAATAGTCTTGATCCCATTTTCAATAGTCTTGAATAACCTCTTCCTTGTCTGTTAACTCTGTCTGGTGCAAGTTTTCTCTGACAATTGCCAACATTCTCTTTGGAAAGTATCTGACTGGGGTAAAAAGGGAGAGGAATAGAGAAGAGGGGCACCTCACACTCAGACCTCTCCCTGTCATTCCAAGTCTCTTCCAACCCTAACATCATCATCAGTGCTTGTTTAAATGGTTCCAAACATAGATGAAATCACCAAAATTCATATGTAATAAAGTATAATTCATCAACCATCACAACGAAAGGACTTAAAACTGAGAAATCACGGGGAAAGGGGCAAGGATTGAGGCACTGGACCCATAGAAGTGGTGGAGCAGGCTGTTATAAGGAAAAAGGGGACAAGGGGGGGGAGCCCAAATACTTTAAACACAAACTGACCCCTTTACAATGTTGTCAAAGGTGAGTCATCTGAGGTAAAAGGGAAAAAGAGAAGAAATTCTTCTTTTAAAAAAGAAAAGAGAAATCTCACAGATTTTAACAAATTATTCCTTAGGTAAAGATTGACAAGAAACAATGGACACATTGTACACAAACCTTTTAAAGAGTTTTGGGAAAACAATACTTAGAAGAGTTACATTGTAGAAATCACCTACAGAATGGGGAAAAAAACTGTGCTGATACTCTGTGAGGAGCGGGGATGGCTTTTCTATGAGAGCGCCAAACACGAAAGCACAGTGCTGTGTCTCAACTTAGGATTCAAGATGCTGAGCCCTCCAAAGAGGTTTTGAATGATCCAAATGTGTTTCTAGTGATGATAAAAACAGATATTAAAGATGAGGGGGGAAAGTCTCAATTTATATTTTCATAAAATCCAAGTGGAAAAAAATCACTATTTTAAAATTAATGCCATATTTGATTTAAAAACACAAACAGGAAATATTGATTGAATGTTTGCTATATGGGCCAGACACTTCTTAACATCTCAGTTAATCCACATAATTAATTATGGAGAGAGTACTAAATGTCCCCAATTTATAGATAAGACAGTGGATATACAGAGAAGCTAATAATTTACCAAAGACTATTCCATAAGGATGAGGCAAAGCTAGGATTTGAACCTAGACATCTGGATTTAGATGCAGGACCACCAGGCTTTTATTTCTCAGCTAAATATGTTTTACTAATCCATTCATGCAGAAAGGGCATCTTTTTCTAATTCTTGCAAAGATGATATATAGATTATCAATCCTGAGAACACACACACAAACACACCTATAATTAATAATAAATGCACTATTATAGTGATGTATTATACTCAGTGTTGCTACATCCTAAAAGGTTACATATTCCCATCTACCAGATAAATTGTTTTTGGAGCTTCTCATCAGGAAAATGAGGGAAAGTTGAACATATATGACATGATATTTTCTTCTAGAAGCCAATCTTATTCAATGAAGATATTCTTGTATCAACTGCTAAGAAAATAAATTTTCATCCACATCTTTATAAGAAAAGCATAGGATAAAGGAAATGTACAAAGCATAAACATAGCAGAACAACTTTTTAATAATTTTTAACATTTACTTTGACCCAGTTTCAAATGTACTGTTCCTAGATAAATTTGGAAGAGCTAAGTCCCATTTAGGAACTTGCAACATCTATTTTCTGTCTACACTATAAGAGTCAGTAGAGTATGCGCAGTTTGGCTATAGATTACCTGGATATTAATCCTACTCTGTTTCCTAGGTGAGCAACTCTGGGAAAGTCACATAGCCTGTCAATTGCCTCACAGGTAAAATGCAGTCAGTAATAGCAGTTGCCTCAGAGAGTTGGTGTGAATATTAAGTGAATTTAAAAGTGCCTAGCACTTGAGAGACACTATATGAGTATAAACTAATAAACTTACATAATCCAACTAAAAATAGCTTTCCAATGGTCTGTAATAATATTATTTTTATTTCTACTATTCTTTTACAAGTCCAAAATTTAGGGAAAATGTTATTTACCTTCTTTGTCTCATTTTCTGGAATGACATAAAGGATTTTCATTCTAAAACAAAAAAAAATTCCCGCATTAGTTTTCTCTAACAGGCATTTGCCCTTGAAATACCTTCAGACTCTCTGACTTGGAAGAAGTCTTACTGTCTAGCATGAGCAATTCTTCCTTTAAAATAAACAACAGAAGTTATAAAAATTTACTTCAGCTTGATTTTTCAATACTTCTTAAAAGAAAATAAAAGAGTAACTCCACAAGATATCTTTTCAAAGACCAAAATGTATTTTCACATAAATGAAATAATATTAACAAATTAAACACACAGGCACACTCAAATCCTTCACTTAAAAGTTAACATTTCTACCCACCAAAAATAACTCACTCTCTAGAATCTTGAATATCAATCTTTCTTGGGTTTCTTTTTTTTCCCCCCCAAGTACAACTTTAATAAATGCATCATTTTATGAAAACGAATTTTATTCTAACCTCTTACTTCTCACTTCTTTTTGTTTCAGATTCTCAAGTGATTTATATTTGCTTTCTGGTCATGTTCTTAGCTACACATTCCCCCTTTAAGATTTCCTCTATCACCCCTCTACTGGTGAAATGCTCTTTTAGGAGTTTACCAAGGACTCAGGCTCTCTTCTCTGTGTTGGTTTACTGGTGACTCCTATGTCTTCTCTCCTGACAGGTCTTAGTCCCCCTCCTCTACCCTCACGAAAGTTTTCATCCCAGCCCCTCTATTCATCTTTCTATGCCTCCTTCTTCAGAGATGTGACACTTTATCAGAGCTCTAAACATCACCACTATGTTGACTGACTTGCAAATCCATGTACTTTTGAGACTCCAGACCATTTCTTCACTTGAATGTTAATCACCATCTCAAATTCAAAAAGTCCAAACTCAACAGCTTCCCTCATTCTTCCCTATTTCCATCTGTACCACCATTCTCTTAGCCTCCAAGTCTTCAAAAGTGTGAAAACAGTCATCATTGTCAAAGGAAAAAAAAATGCACTGGGCAAACTTAAATAAGCAAAGAAGACTTTATTAAAAACTATTGCAATTGGAAAGTAAGACCAGAACTCAGTCTGAACTCAATTCTGCTGAAACAATGGGTGAGAGGGTTTTGTAAGCACAGGGGACAAGCTAGTAGAAAAGGAGCTAGTTCTGGAGTATGTTAGGGGGAAATCATAGGCCATCTGTGCTTGCTAATTGGCTTTATTCAAAATAAAAACAAACTTTTCATATCTTTATGATAGGAGGTAGTTATGCAACGTGGAGCAAGGCACCTACCCTCCCACAGAGACAGGAGCACTATCTTCAATGATAATTATATTTCAAAGGGTCCTTGAGAAAACATTCTTGGGTGGTAAAACTGGCAAAAGACTTCTCTAAATATTTATATTTCAGAAAAAAATTACAATTACAAGCTTTCTAAAGTAAATGCTCTAAGAAAAGGGAGATAAGAAAAGGGAGTCAGGAAGAAACCTATCTAAACTTTAGCCATGCTGAGGGGAACATTAAGGCCATCTTGGTTGTCATTGCAGTCATCACCATCACCATCATCACCATCATCATCATCATCATCATCATCCACTGAGAATTCCAGAGAGCTTGTTATGGACATGGCCCTGCGCCAAGAATTTTAGACACATAATCTCTACATTTTCCCTTTGTTGCCTATATCACATCAATTATCACATGCTATTTTATCAATTTTAGAGCTAGCATACAACTTGGATAATCTGTTACACCTCCATGACTATAAGTATCTTCAGAATAAAGTAAGTTTTTGGAGTTCTATTTATCCAGAGTTCATTAATCAGCTCAGGCTGCCATAATTAAATATTATAAACTGGGCGGCTTAAAGAAGAGAAATTTACTTCTCACAGTTCTGGAGGCTGGGAAATCCTAGATTAAGGTGGCAGCCAATTCAGTTCTAATGAGGAACCTCTTCCTGGTTTGCAGATGGCTGCCTTCTTACTGTGTCCTCACATGGCAGAGAAAGATCCAGCTTAAGTCTCCCTTCCTTTTCTTAAAAAGACACTAATCTTATCATGGGGACACCGCCCTTATGACCTTATCTAAACCTAATTACCTCCCAAAGGTCCCACCTCCAAATACCATCACATTGGCGGTTAGGACTTCAGTATATGTATTGGGGGAAAACAAACATTCAGTTCATACACAGTGATAGTTTAACTGTTTGGAAAAATTACCTATAAATTTTGAGCCATAGAGACTGACAGCATGAGAAATGTAATCCTAAATAAACATGTTTCCTCAATGTGACTGGTTTTCTTGACTGAGCAAGAGATCAGACAGCCTTTGAATTAGCAAAACTATCCCTTGAGATCCTTTGTGTGTTTGTGCAGACAATACTCCCAAACATCATATCATTTTGTGGGAAATTAACTATTTCAGAATGTAAAGTAACCTTGAAAACTGATCTTAATCATACCACTAAGCATGCAGAGGTAAGAAGTAGAGAATAGAAGGCAGAAATTAAATGGGTAGGAGTTTAGATATGGACTAATGTCTTTGGAATACTGGGGATCCTCAAAGAAAAGAGAGTTCTGAGAGAGAAAGTAATGTTTGTTCCTTAAGGAAAAATAATAATCAAGAACAAGGCATCAGGACCTGAATTCAGGACACTGAAACATCCCCTCGCTGCAGCCAGCTCCTGGGGGTCCCTAAAGCCACATCCGGGAACACCTTCTCTAGGAGCTGGTCATAAAAGGCAGCAGGTGTTTTCTACTAGCCAGAGAGGGAGAAGGTAGGCAGGAGTGGGTTGTGCAGAGGAGGTGGGCAGCAGTCCTGGCTGTAGTCCACAGTGATGCAAGCTGGTAGTTTGAAGGCAGTGGGCAGCAGCATGGGCTGGTATGAACCACTACAGAAATCAGTAGCCCAACAGGACAAGCTGCATCCCAGGCATGACCTGCAGGCTGCCAAGGGGCAGTGCTCAGTGCAAAAGAAGGACATGGAGACCAGCACGCTGCAGAGCAGGTAGACTCCAGCACAGCAGCCTCTGGTTCTGAGCAAATGCAAAAAAAACTCCCCTCCTTCTGGGAGTTACACCTCCCTGCAGGAAAATAGTGATACCCAGAACCTCAGCTGATGGGACCTGGGACCATCTGATAACATGGATGAGAATTTATTGGCAGCATTTAGGGAGGGATGAATCAGGAAAAGACTAATTTCGCTCTCTTCAGGAAAGTGGAACAGAGACTATCAAGATTTAAATATTACTACAAATGTGACACCTTTTTACTCAGTGAAAATTGAATCCCAGAATGTGAAATTTCAAATCTAAACTGTCAACACAAATATTGCAATTTTCATTTAAGAGACCTCAATATACTTCCATGAATGAGCTGACATCTGAGTAGGAAGGGACAGTGTTTTTCCCTCTCTCTCTCTGTTTTAGCCAACATATTCATACATACATATGCCCACAGATTCAACAAATGATTCAGGCTTACCTCTCTGGGAACGTAAGAATCAATTTCAGCATTCCAAACTTGAAAACACTGTACATGAAACTTTCAAAACTGGGACTTGTGCACTTTGAATGTTTTGTTTATATGATGACAAGACAGGCTTCTGGTCAAGATGGCAGAATAAACAGTCCCCAGCATCACTGTCTCCCGCAAATCAACCAATTTACAACTATAGAAAAGCAACAACAGCCAAGCTGGGGCCACCAGAGCTCAGGGGAAGAGGAGGAGAGACCTACATTGTACATGAATGTGGGAGAAGCCATGATGAGAGAAATTAAAAAACACTCCAACTTACCATTTTGTGCAGCAGCCGCTTTATAGCTGGAGCTGCTGAACACACGGAGCAGGAGCCAGCGAAAGACACAGCTGTGCCTTTTAGACGGAGTTGCTTGGAGATAGCAGGGGAGAAGAGGGCCATGGTGGCCCCCAGGCCAGCAAGACCACTAATAGGGTTCCTGTGGACCCACATAGGAGTGAAGAGCCACAACAACTGAAAAAAAGGAGCCACTCAGAGGCCAGTGAGTCATAGCAAAGGACCAGCCCACAGACCGTCCCATAGGAAGTGTTTGCAGAACGGGCAGTAGGGGTGGAGATGGGCCCACTGGGTGAACACTGGCGCACAGCAAGGACAGCTGGCCAGCACCCTAATCAGCAAAGGACCACTCAGAGGAGACTGGTCAGGAATGCAGAATTGCATGGGGTGCAGTTTGATGAAAAGACTCAGACCCAGATCAGAGTTTCTACACAACCCAGGTGCACTGGGTCTCTGGAGAGCCAGAAGTACCTATAGAGCCAACCATTAAAGCCTGAGCTGCACAAAAAGCCTTCCCTAGGGAATCAGCAGCAAAGCAGAAATTTAGCTCAACCACATAGCTTAAGTACTGGTCCCTACGGGGAGTTCCCCCTTTTAGAAGTAAGCAAAGTACAAAAAATTAGTTCTGGCCCAGGCACACCACCAGTGCCTTGGAGCACACCCGGGGACATGAGACAGGAGCCAGGGACCAGACCTCCCTCCCACAACCAGGCACACTGCTAGCACCTTGGGGCCTCCCAGGGTCCTGAGGTATGGAACTGTGGACCATACCCCCCTCCTACAACCAGGCACACCGCCAGCCCCAAGGAGCATGTCAAAAACATCACCTCCATGTGTGTGGCCCACCACAGCCACCACAATAACCACAGCTGCCATGATAAGAGCTAGATGCCACAACCACCACACAGATGGTCCACCAGCCACTGGAATACATTGACATGAGGAGAGTCACCAGCAGAGACCAAAGAAAAGAAGAGGATGTCTCTCTCCACAAAGCCCATTCCAGAGTGACAGAAGAAGCATCTGCTCTACAATAATACTAGAGGATCTGAACACACCTCTCCCAGCATTGGACAGATCATGAAGGCAACAAATCTACAGAGTAACCATTACTCTCTCAGAAGGAGAGAAGACATCTAGGGTTATCAGAGGGGGGAGGGGGAGGAGAGAGAGGGATGGGGAGAGATTGGACAAGGGCCATAAAGAATAACTACAATTTGTAACAATCTATATACTAGTAATATTGATTTGATCAACATATGTCAACATTGAACCCCCAAAATATGTATAATCAATTATGATTCTATAAAAATGTTTTTTAAAAATGAAATAAAATGTTATTAAAATAAAAAGAGATAAGACAGAAACCTGTACAAGATTTTTAAAATATATTCCTTTAAATGTGTTTTTACATTTTTTAATGTGGCATTGTCTTC
>NW_007743070.1:12686-13881 GCF_000696425.1 Galeopterus variegatus
TTGATTTGATCAACATATGTCAACATTGAACCCCCAAAATATGTATAATCAATTATGATTCTATAAAAATGTTTTTTAAAAATGAAATAAAATGTTATTAAAATAAAAAGAGATAAGACAGAAACCTGTACAAGATTTTTAAAATATATTCCTTTAAATGTGTTTTTACATTTTTTAATGTGGCATTGTCTTCACCTCAGAGGGGAAGAGAATTACTTTCACTTAAATTTGAGAAAAAGAGATTTTCGGTTGCCAGTGGGTGAGGTGGTTAAATCGTAGTGTTACTTTTTTATTTGTTGATTTGATTTGCTGGTAGTTGCTGCTCCTATGCACCTCTATCTATACACTGCAGGAACTAGGGTACGATAATATACATGGCACCTAACTGTGTGATATCATGTTTAAATAGTTCATTTATTGCTGTTATCACAAAAGTGGTGCAGAATACTTTGGCGTTGTTAAGAAAAGAAGGCATTTTTACAAGACAGATCCCACAAGAAAGAATTATCCATCTTGAAAAGTCAATAGTGCTGGAGTTCAGAACCCCTGCCCTAGCTGAAAATAATCTCCCCCCTTTTAGATTCTTAAAGTATTTTGTCTCTGTCTGCCTTATGGAAACTACTATTGTTCATCTTGTGATTTGGTGAGATGAGGCCACGCCTTCAACCTCTTTCAATCCTCCTATCCTGGGTACTTAGCACCATGCTGTATGCTTCCACCTAGTTCCTAAGAATGCCAGCAGATCCCAGGACAGAAAAAGCAGAAATCCTTAAAATTAAAATATCTAGCAGTTATTAAATACTTGCTCTGTTCCAGAAAGCCTAAATGCTTAACGAGGATTATCCCAATTAATCCTCCAACAACCCTGAATGGCAGGCACTGTTATTTTACAGGAGGGAAGACTGAAGCATTAGAGAAGTTAAGCAATCTGTTCGAATTACACAGCTAATAGATTAAAGACTCAGGATTCAAAAACAAACATTCTGACTCCAAGGACCTTCTTCTCAACCAGTGAACTGTCCCATTTTCATTTTTCTAATGCTTAAACCATAATCCTCAAGTATAGTCCCCAGATCTTTTGTAACAAGGTTAGGAAAATTACACTTTCAAACAGAAGTAAACAAATGCTGGGAAGTTGGTTATTTTCCCAGGACATTAATCAAATAAACGGTGTCAAAAAATAAAAATTATTTCT
>NW_007743070.1:14323-18214 GCF_000696425.1 Galeopterus variegatus
CTACTAGACCTATAAATAAGGTGGAACGTGGAACTGAGTAGATACAGAAAACTGCAACCTACCTCAGCCTGGGAGGGTGACACTGCAATTAACTCTCCATGGAGTAGTAGACAACAGCGAGAGAGAAGGGAAAACAAAGAGTTGGATGCACATGCTCTTCATGAAACTGCTATTAATTCATCTGCCTAAGTGAAAAATGGAGTATAAAGCAGGAACAAGATAGAAATTTTGAAAAGAGGAAATAGCCAAATGATACACTTTGAAAAGCTGATTATAATCCTCAGGGCAATGGAATATCACAAAAGGATTTTTCAGCAGGAGAGTGACATGGTCAGATTTGCACTTTTAAGTATCGCTTGGACCGTAGAGTGGAACACATATTCTAAAGGGACAAGGTTACAGGAAGGAAAACTATCAGGCATTTACTGTAACAATCCAGGCAAGAAATGGTAGGTGCCTAAACAAAGACAGTGGCAATGAGAAGTTCTGTCAATAAACAGATGTTTCTGACCTGAGATATTTCCTAAAATTGACAACTCAATACACTTCACCATCAAAACAAAGTACTTATGCACCCTCATAAATATCTTGCTCTTGAGCCAAACATTCAGCACTTCTGTGATTGTCCTTGGACCTCAGGACAAAAAGTCTAGACCTTACCCTCTAGAATTCCCAGTCAAACCAGCCTTCCACAAGAGGTGCTGAAGAATGTAACAGTGGATAAGATCAAAGATTTTTCAAATAGTGAGAAATCAGCAACAAGCCCTAAATCAACATACACCTGACCTATGTTAAAGAAAAAAATGATTCAATAATACTTGTTAAAGCACAGTAAGGCAGACTTTATTCAGTACCATCCCAGTAGGTATACGGACCACTGCAATGGGATTTTTCAGTAGGAAAGAGAGATTGGACTCAACTCAGAATACAGCACCGGCAAGTGGGAATTTGTAGCCAAGGAACAGGGTGAGGGTCAGTGAATGAAAAATTACTACGAGGAAATGTCAGGGCTAAGGGGGATTCTGGCTAAACCAAACTAGATTCTTGCTGAGGACAGACCAGGGTGATCAGATACCACCTGGGGGACAGTGGAGGATGAGGAACTGATCAAATATTGAGGGTGATCAGATATCAAGGGCAGAAAGCTCTTGCTAAACTGACTTAGCAAGTTGTTTGCTAAAACTGGATTTTACCAGGAAGCACACAGATGAGCCTAGGAAAAGGTTCAGGAGCTTGATGAAAGTTAGATTAGGGAAAGAGTTTTTGTCATCTACGGTAGACCGTCTATATCATTGGTGGAATAAATGATGTGATTTAAGAACTTCTTCCTGGAAGTTCTCAATAATATTCAACCTAAATTTTTCATATTGTAGTTAGAGTTCATTTGGGGGGCTTAGGGTTGTTAGTGCCAGCGTGGTACCTCCGATAAGGTGCATGAACAAGTGGCCAGCTGTGATATTGGCTGCTGGTCAAACAGCTAGGGCTACGGGTTGAATGAACAGGCTAATAGTTTCAATAATTAGAAGTATTGGGATGAGGGGGGTAGGTGTTCCTTGTGGTAGGAAGTGGGCCAAGGATGCCTTGGATTTGCAGTGGAGGCCTGTGATTACTGTCCCAGCTCACAGGGGGATTGCCGTGCCCAGGGTTAGGGATAATTGGGTGGTTGGTGTAAATGAATGGGGTAGTAGGCTTAGTCCGTTTGTTGAGCCAATAAATAAGATTAGAGAGATTAATATCAGGGATCATGTTTGTCTCTTGGTATTGTGAATTAATATCTGTTGTTTTAGGATGAATTGGATTAGTCATTTTTGTAGAGAGGTTAAGCAGTTATTGATGAAGTGGGAGGGGAATATTACGTTTGGGAGTAGGATAATGAAAGTTTCAACAGGTAGTCCTATTAGTGTGGGGGTAACGAAAGAGGTAAATAGATTTTCATTCATTTTTTTTCCTCAGGGATTCATATGTTTTGGCATTTTAATGTTTTTTTCTGTAGGGTGAGAGGGGTCGGCAAACTTTGAGAATTTTAGTTGAAGTACGATGAAAAGTGTCAGGATTATTGAGGCAATGGGAGTGAGTCACGTTGAAGTCTCTAGTTGTGGCATTTCACTGTGGGAAGACTGGTGCTTCCATTCTTTAACTTAAAAGGTTAATGTTGTTTAGCTTCACGATATAGTTATAGTATTGAAGTTTTCAGTTTTTGAAGTGCTTGAGTGGGACTAGTTCAAGTACAACAGGTATAAAGCTGTGATCTGAGCCACAGATCTCTGAGCACTGTCCATAGTACAGGCTCAGTCGTGTGGCTGTTAAGGTTGCCTGATTTAAGAGTCCTGGGATTGAGTCTGTTTCTAGGCCTAATGAGGGCACGGCTCATGAGTGTGATATGTCTTCAGATGAGATTAGCATGTGGATTGAAATTTCTGTTGGGAGTACCACTCAGTTGTCAACTTCTAGGATTCAAAGTTCACTTGGCTTGAGGTCTGTGGTGGGAATTATGTACAAATCGAAGTTCAGGTCTTTGTAGTCTGTATATTCGTAACTTCAGTACCTTTGGTGACGCATAGTTTTGATGGTCAGGAGGGGGTTGTTGATTTCGTCTGTTATATATAGGATTCGTAATGATGGGAGGGCAATCAGGACTAGGACAATGGTGGGTAGAATTGTTCACCCAGTTTCTACTTCTTGGGCATCTGTGGTACTTGTGTGAGTTAGTGTTGTGGTCAGCATAAGAGAAATACTGTAAAGGACTAAAGAGCTAATTAGGAACACGATTACTAGGTGTGATCACGGAAGTGCCGTAGTTCTTCTATAATAGGGGAGGTGGCATCTTGAAGGCCTAGTTAAAGTGGATATGCCATAAAGATATAAAGGGCTTGAACCTCTAAGTTAACTTCAACCAAGTTATGTAATATTTTTGCTAATATCTTGCTTGTTGAGAAAGTCACAGAGGCTGTAGGGTTGGCTTGAAACCATTCTTAGGGGGTTCGATTCCTTCCTTTCTTGTGAGGCCTTTATGTATGGGGGCTCTTCAAATGTGTGCTAGGCAGGCGGGCAGCCATGCAGTCACTCTAGGTTTGTGATAGGGGGTTCTACTGTTGAGACTTCCCATTTTGAGGCAAAGGCTCCTCAGATTGTGAAAACTATTAGTACGACCACTGTTAAGGCGATGAATGATCCTATGGATGATACTGTGTTTCATGCAGTATATGTATGCATCAGGATAGTCAGAGTGCCACCGTGGCATCCCTGACAGGCCAAGAAACTGTTGCAGGAAGAATGTTAGGTTTACACCTGTGAATATAATTGTATAGTGAATTTTGGCTCAGGTTGTATAGAGGGTACAGCCCGAGAATAGGGGGAATGAGTGGACGAAGCCTCCTGTAATGGCGAACACTGCCCCCATGGACAGTACATAGTGGAAGTGTGCTACTGCGTAGTATGTGTCCTGGAGGACCATGTCTAGTGATGAGTTGGCCACTACGATTCCTGTCAGGCCTCCTACTGTGAATAGGAAAATAAAGCCTAGGGCTCATAGTAAGGCGGGGGATCATTTGATGTTACCTCCATGTAGTGTGGCAAGTCGGATAACCACTTTGATTCCTGTGGGGATTGCGATGATGATAGTAGCCAATGTAAAGTATGCTCGGGCGTCCACATCCATTCCTACTGTGCATATAGGATGTGCTCAGACAATAAAGCCTAAGAAACCAATTGATAGTACAGCCCAGACTTTTCCCATGTACCCAAATGGCTCCTTCTTACCTGAGCAGTAGGTTACAATGTGTGAGATCATTCTGAAGCCGGGGTGGATCGGGATGCAGACTTCAGGGTGCCTGAAGAATCAGAACAGATGTTGGTATAGAATGGGGTCTCCTCCTCCTGCGGGGTCAGAGA
>NW_007743070.1:19211-19878 GCF_000696425.1 Galeopterus variegatus
CTGAAGAATCAGAACAGATGTTGGTATAGAATGGGGTCTCCTCCTCCTGCGGGGTCAGAGAATGTAGTGTTTAGATTGTGGTCTGTGAGCAGTATGGTGATGCTGGCCGCTGATGCAGGGAGGGAGAGGTGTAGAAGGACGGCGGTAATTAGTGCTGGTCATACACACAGGGAGGTTTGGTACTGGGATATTGCTGGTGGTTTCATGTTAATAATGGTAGTGATGAAATTAATTGTCCCTAGAATAGAGGAGACACCTGCCAGGTGTAAGGAGAAGATTGTAAGGTCTATGGAGGTTCAGCGTGGGCTAAATTCCCAGCTAAAGGGGGATAGACGGTTCATCCTGTGCCGGTGCTGGCCTCTACTACTGAGGAAGTGAGTAGGGGTAGAAATGACAGGGGCAGGAGTCAAAAGCTTATGTCATTTATTCGGGGAAATGCTATATCAGGGGATCCGATTATGAGGGGGACTAGTCAGTTCCCAAAGCCCCCAGTTATGATGGGTACGACCATGAAGAAGATGATTACTAATGCGTGGGCAGTTACGATGACATTATAGATCTGATCATTGCCTGGAAGAGTCCCAGGCTAACCGAGCTCAGCTCAAATAAGGAGACTTAGGGTTGTTCCCACTATCCCAGCTCAGGCGCCAAATAGAAGGTATAGTGC
>NW_007743071.1:0-1168 GCF_000696425.1 Galeopterus variegatus
GGCTGTGCAATGAGAATCACAGGGGAATAAGGGCTTGAAAAACTGCCACACATTCCTGAGAGTCTAGAAGGCCACGTGCATGTCCAACATGGGGAGCATGCTCAGAAAAATACTCCGAGTGCCCTACGCTGTCACATCAGAGCTGACCTTCAGGTTCTGCTCAAGCAGAAAGTGAAGGCTAAAGGGAGAAGTACAAACTGCCTCTCTGAGTGTCAAAGGAGCACCACAACATACACACACAGCCTGACTGCAAACACTGGTTTTTTTTTGTTTTTCTTTGTTTGTACGTTTGGCTGGTTGGTTCCAGGCATTTATGAAAATCTCAGCTGACCTATAAAATCACTAGAAGACCACTAAACTAACAGAAGAGAGGCTTCAGTGGCCACACATGACAAAAAATACAGGCATTGCAAAATTAGTGTGGAGACATCACAGAACAAACAGACAACAGCAAACACAACAAGCCTAGGGAGGGGGTGGAATCTGATGTTCAGAGTTGCCAAGTTATAACATTAAAATTCTCCTGACTTCAACAAAAAATTGGTAGATATGCAAAGAAACTAGAGAGTATGACCCATACACAGGAAAAGAAGAAATTAGTAGAAACTGTCCTTGAGGAAGCCCAGATGTCAAACTTACTAGACAAAAGCTTTCAATAAACTATTTCAAATATTCTCAAATTGCTAAAGAAAACAATGTATGAAAACTAAAGGAAAATATGAGAACATGTCTCACCAAACAGAATATCAATAAAAATATAGAATTTATCAAATTATAAAAAGGAACCAAATAGAAATTCTCGAGTTGGAAAGTACAATAACAAAAACAAAAAAATTTCTAGAGGCAATCAATGGCTGTTCTGAGCATTCAGAAGAACCAGAAAATTTGCAGATAAATAATTTGAGATTATCCAATCTGAGAGTCAGAAAGAAAAAAGAATAAAGAAATATGTTCAGAGCCTAAGAGACCTGTGGGACACCATCAAGAATTTCAACACATGCGTAATAGGAGCTGCAGGAGAGTATAGAGAGAAGGGGTAGAAAAAATGCAATGGTTAATATGTCCCCAAATTTTTTAATTTAAATTTTATTTTCTTATTTTTTATTTTTGTTATTTTAAATTGACTCATAATAATTGTACATATTTATAAGGTGCACAGTGATATTTC
>NW_007743071.1:2483-4441 GCF_000696425.1 Galeopterus variegatus
GTCTTGGAACATATTGCACACAGATAAGGGAGGACTATTTTAAATGATTTGTAAGTATTTCCTCTTGTCCTGTGGGTTGGCTTCTTACGCTGTTGATAACGTACAATAGTTGCACAATAGTTTTTAATTTTGATGAAATCCAACTTACTGATTCTTTCTTTTGTTGATTGTGCTTCTTTTGGAGTCTTATCTAAGAATCCACCACCAAATCCAAGGCAACAAAAGATTGCTCCTATACTTTCTCTATAAGAGGTTTACAGTTTTAGCTCTTTAGGTCTTTGACCCAATTTGAGTTAGTTTTTGCATGTGGTAGGAGGGACGGTTGCTTGTGTTATTCACTTGGGTGGCTATAATTTTTAAAACAATGAAAAACAGGAATGAACAAGTATGGTCAAGGATGTGGGGAAACTCGAACCCTCACGCACTGTTGGTGGGAACGTAAAACGGTATAGGCCCCTGTAGAAAACAGTGTGACCGTTCCTCAAAAGGTTAAACGTAGAGTCACCATATAATCTAGAAAATCCACTCCTAGGGATATGCCCCAAATAATTGAAAACAGGTGTTCAAATGAAAATTGCACATTAATGTTCACAGCACCCTTATTCATAATAGTGAAAATGATAAAAACCCAAGTGTCCATCATCTGATGAGTAGATAAGCAAAATACGGTGTATAACATATCCTGGGTTATTATTTGACCATAAAAAGGAGGGAAATACTGATACATGCTACGACATAGATGAACCTAGAAAACATNTGACCATAAAAAGGAGGGAAATACTGATACATGCTACGACATAGATGAACCTAGAAAACATGCTAAGTGAAAGAAGCCAGATATAAAATGCCACATGTTGTGGGATGTCATTTATGTGAAATGTCCAGATTGGGCAAATCCATAGAGACAAAGTAGAATTGTGTTTCTGGGAGCTGCAGGGAAGGGGCGAATGGGGCGTGGCCGCTTAAGGGACCTGGACACTCTGTTTGGGGTGAGACAAATTTTCTGGACATAAATAATGATGATGGTTTCCCAACATTCTGAATTTACTAAAAGCCACTGGATTATATACTTTAAAATGATTAAAATGGGGAATTTTATGATAAGAAAATTTTACTGCCCAAAAATTACTGTTAAGAAAATGAAAAGGAAAGCCACAGACTGAGAGAAAATACCACAATACAATTATCTGACAAAAAATTCATATCCAGAATAGAAAAATAACCTTACAGTTCAATACTGAAAAGACAGTCTTTCATAATAACAGGAAAGAGACTTCAAAATACATCTTACAAAAGATGCTTGGAAGTCCCAAAGCCCATAAAAAGGTGCTCAGCTCAATATTATTAGTCATCAGGGAATGCAAAATCAACTCAAAATGAAGTAACCATTAAAGGCCCAAACCAAAAAATATTGCCAAGGATATGGAAGGTTCAGAAGTCTCTTATACGTCTGGTGAGAAAGTAAAATGACATAACCAATTCAGAAAACTGGCAGTTTCTTCTAAAGTTAAGTAGACACTTACCCTATTACTCAACCATACTGCTCCTAGGTATTCACCAAAGAGAGGTGAAAATATATGTCCATACAAAAAATCGAACATGCATATTCATGGCAGCTTTAATCCTAATAGCCCCAAACTGGGAACAACCCAAATGTCTGTGACCAGATGACTGCAAGCACAGATGCTGGCACACTCGTGCGACAGCGTACTACTCAGGGATAAAAAGGAACCAACTGTTGATGCCTGCAACTGCACAGGTGAATCTCAAAAACATTATGCTGAACAAAGAAGCCATAGAGTACATGTTGTATTCCACCATGTGGAGTTCAAGAGCAGGTGGAATTAATGCAGGGTGATAGGAATAAGGACATTGGTTGTCTCTGGGGACAGAGATGAGAAGAGCCCTTTCTGGAGTGATGGAAATGTTCCATTTCCTGATTGAGGTGGGGCTTACAC
>NW_007743071.1:4992-6837 GCF_000696425.1 Galeopterus variegatus
GTGCATTTGTGTGCGCACGTGTGCGCCCGTGTGCTCGTGCACGTGTGCCATATATGCATGTGTGCATGAGTGTGCGCGTGAGTGTTGGAAACCACAGAGCACACACCTTCATAGAAGAGCGGTGAAGGGACATAGGATGCACGTGCACGGTTGTCTTGGAAGCGGATGCACATGCACGGTTGTCTCGGAAGCAGGGAATTAGCTGAGCTGGGGCTGAGGAGAGGAAGCCACAACAAGGTAGATCTGGGTTCAGCGAGAAGGACGTTTTTGAAGAGGAGAGCTATTGCCTTCTCAGGCCACCCTGAGGGGTACTGAGCTCCTTGTCACTAGGAGTATGAGGGCTGCCCTAGCAGGAAATTCCACCCTCAAATGAGGAAGGGGAAAGTTAGGCTGGTCTCTGTCTGTATCTTCCTGTCTCTGAATTGTCCTACCCGTGGATCTAGGAATCTAAAACTTGATAGGCGGAGATGCAGGGCCAGCCCCCTGCTCCCCCCTGCATGCGTGCCTGACCTTTCCTGACCTTTTGTCAGATGCTGGTGCACCTGTCTACTTCTATGAGTTTCAGCACCAGCCTCAGTGTTTCGAAGACATGAAACCAGATTATGTCAAAGCTAACCACTCCGATGAAATCCGCTTTGTCTTCGGAGGTGCCTTCCTGAAAGGTGACATTGTCATGTTTGGTAAGAAACTGGCCACAGGGGCATGTGCTCTTGCAGGAACAGGAAACTTGGGATGAGGAGGGGAGAAGACTCAACTCCCCGCTGTTAACATGAGGCTCTCCGCTCGCCCCGCCACTGTGCAAGAGCCTGGAGGACTGGGGCACGGGGATTTAATCTCCTCTATGGTTTATAGACAAATACAGCCTTTCTCTGGAAAATTCCTCCACTGTAGTTTTAGAAACCAAGATGAAAAAGAGCTGCCAACATTTGCTCGCTAAGTGTTTCTCTTTGCACTAAAGCTATAGGGGTGGGCACTTTGGAACCCTCAAGCAATGTAATTTAAAAAAAAATAGAACCATTTTCTTCCTTCTCTCTGACCAGTGGTCTTAGCATCCCTGCTCTTCCCAGAAATCCCGTGAGGCTACCACCCAGGGCTTCAAAAGGCAGGGACCACGTTTTTCATAATTCCGGCTCAAAGTGGTCTGGATACAGATGAGCTCACGTGAATGATTGTGAACTGTTGCTAGAGATGTTAGCCCATTTATTTTTGAATGTATAATATGTTCAGTGCTTAAAATAACAAAGCAATCAGATGAAGTTATCAGTAGAAAAAATTACAGGAAAGTTGCACGCAGGAGCTGTCACTAAAATAGTTGAAAAAATTACACTGTGCAGGCTCTTAACTAATTCATGGTGGCCTCTCAACAATGACGACAGAGGTTTTCACGTACAGTGTGTTTATGCGCTGTGGTGTATTCGTTATTTCATTTATTCATCCTCATCTTATAACACAGGTAATAACACAGCTACCTTCTGGGCTGACACAAGGATTAAATAAAACAATTCCCGTAAAGCACATAGTGAGCACTTAATAAATGTTACCATTATTACTCAGGAACCGTTACTAAGCCTGTGCTGTGCGATGGCACATGGACTCTCCAAACGGAACAGAACAGACAATATATGTGTCAAAGGGATAAATTCCTTGATATCTAAAGAGCTCCTAAAATCAATGAGAAAAGAACAACCTGATCTAAAACTAGGTAACGTTTATAGACAGTTTATGGAAAAGGAAACATGAGTGGCTTTTAAATATATGAAAATCTACTTGACCTTGCTTGTAATAAGACAATTGCAGACTAACGCTGGCCGAGGAATCATTTTTCATCCATCGAGGTAGGGAAGA
>NW_007743071.1:7333-8014 GCF_000696425.1 Galeopterus variegatus
ACCTTGCTTGTAATAAGACAATTGCAGACTAACGCTGGCCGAGGAATCATTTTTCATCCATCGAGGTAGGGAAGAACAACATATTTTAAACAATGTATTTGAGTAGGTGACAAAAACAGACAATTTTATACATTAATTTAAAAAAAGCTGTCCCAATATTTAAAATGTATGTACATGACAATTTTACTTTTAGGATTTTTAGTCTAATTATACTTGACAAGCACAAAAATATATGTGCACACTAAAGCATTGCTTTTCCCAGCAAAAGATTGGAAGCAACATAAAGATCCATCAATAAAATACTGGAAACATGAATTACATATTTATGTGCGATGCATATTAATACATATATATATTTTATATATATTATGTGTTTATGGAACAGTAAATGGCAACTTTATAGGTGACGATGTGGAACTATCTCCTAGATACAATTTCAATTAAAAAAGCAAGATGCAGAATATGTGTATAATATCCTATCAGATGTGCAGAAAGGTGTCCACGTACACCCTTGTACATGCTCCATCTGTCCCCGGGAGGATGCTCAAGAAGCTGGTAACAACGGTTGCCCCTGAGGTGGTAACTGGGTATCTGGAGGGAGGGGAGGGGAGGGAAACAAAACGGTCATGACTTGCAAGGCTTGCAAGGACCCAGCAGGAAGAGAGGTGTGAAGGGATGAAT
>NW_007743071.1:9110-9380 GCF_000696425.1 Galeopterus variegatus
AAAAAACTGTTTGCTACACTACCAAATACTGAGAAAACAGACATTAAATAAACATTCACACTGAATATCTTATAACGTAAATTTGGTAAGTGCTACTTAGGAAATGTAAGGTGACTCAGGAAAGTGCAACAGAGGGAATCTAGTTTAGATTGAAGTCTTAGGAGGCTCTCTCTGGAGAAATCGTCTCTATATTAAGAAAGGATGAAATTAAGTTAGCCATATGATAGGTAGCAAGAACGTATATATGCCCTAATTCAAAGGATGCACTCT
>NW_007743071.1:13685-14050 GCF_000696425.1 Galeopterus variegatus
AACTATGTTCCAATAATAAATAAATAAAGCACAATGAAATACCTGCTAACAAACTTCCTGGCAAAGGTAATTTTATTCTTCATTTACTATTATTATTATTATATTTTGGAATAAAGACGCCCACAATACATTTTTCAAAAAAAAAAAAGAAAGAAACAGAATGGGTAGGAAGGGGAACGCCAGCAGCTCTACCCTCTGAGATCCACCCCAGGCCAAAGTTTCCCACAGGCTCTCTGCCTCTGCCAGCCCTAGAACTGGACTGACCCTGTGGACTCTGACCACATAATTACAGCAGATGTCATACGGTCCTCAGCAGGGGTCAATAATGTGATTTCTATCCAGAGGTCTGAGTGTCAGAAGAAAGG
>NW_007743071.1:19496-19876 GCF_000696425.1 Galeopterus variegatus
GTGAAATAAGCCAGACACACAAAGAGAAATACCACATGTAATTGGTTGTATGTGGGAGCTAATAAAAAATAAACAAATAAAAAAAGAAAGATACAACAATCACAATAGCACATTGAACTTTTAAGAGAAGAAAACAGGACTGAGGTTACCCAGAGGTGGGAAAGGGGAGGAGGGATGGGAGAAGAGGAGGACTTGGTAAAGGGTCACGAAAATCAATTACATTGCACAATGAAGAATATGCTAATTCTCCTGGTTTGATCATCACATATTGCACATGGGTATTGATATTCAATGCCGTACCCCACAGATATGTACAATCAACTATGTTCCAATAATAAATAAATAAAGCACAATGAAATACCTGCTAACAAACTTCCTGG
>NW_007743072.1:0-19872 GCF_000696425.1 Galeopterus variegatus
CAGATTAGCAAAATCATTTTAAAGGGTTATCACTTCCTTTTTTGGTATAATTCCCTTTGCCTTGTCCTCTAGGAAACACATCAAGACTTATTTCCTTTTATGATCTTTGGTCAATTCTTAGTATATGTGTAACAAGTGTCAAAGTCTCCATCTTCAAGGGGCAATTTCCCCAATATATTTGCAAAAGAAGTTATTTATCACATGTTCATCTGTGAGTTGTTAACTTGGCAGCTAATTCTCTGGATTGCAAGTTCCTCTGCAACTCTTCCACAATGCACACAACTCTTTTTGCTGTTGGTTACTGAATGGAATTCTCAGACTGTGTCCTGCTCAGTGTGGTGCTGCTACCACCATGGCCCTCACAGCCAACAGAAGAAAGCTCTTTGAGTGCAGGGCTGAGTTCTTATTTTCTGACAATCAAATCCCAAGTATCCAGCATAGTGTCCACCTGTAGTAGATGCATAAAAGATATGTATGGATGAATAAATTTAGCTGTCTGCCATTTGTCAGGCACAATGATATTGGGCACTGGGGAGCTAAGAATTATCAAGAAGTTCTTGTCATCTTGTAGACTGGAAGATACACAATTAAGATAATATATAATTGGGGGAAGGGAAGATACACAATTAAGATAATATATAATTGGGGGAAGGGAAGATACTGTTAAGGATAGAGAAAGGTATGAAGACAGAGCATGGAGATAGAGAGTAGAGGGGTCTATGACCTGGAGGAAGTGTTGAGTGAAAGAAATGGGAAAATTGATATCACGGTCAGAAAGTGGGGTACTTGGCTCTTTATTTAAAAGGTACAGAGGTTTCAGGTAAAATCTATGTTAATGGGGGCCGGCCCCATGGCTCACTTGGGTGAGTGCAGCTCTAGGAGTGCCAAGGCCATGGATTCAGATCCTATACAGGGATGGCTGGTGCACTCACTGGCTGAGCGTGGTGCAGACCACACCGTGCCAAGAGTTGCGATCCCCTTACCGGTAAAAAAAAAAAAAAACTATGTTAAAAAAACAAAACTATGTTAATTGTGTAATATGAGAAAGGATGGCCTGGAGGAGAAAATTACTATCCAGGAATAGTTAAAATGAAATAAAACAAAACAAAAAAACAGATGTCAGAAAATGGATGACTTATCTACATGGTACTGATGTTATTTAGAATAATCAGAATCTATACGAAAACTNCAGATTAGCAAAATCATTTTAAAGGGTTATCACTTCCTTTTTTGGTATAATTCCCTTTGCCCTGTCCTCTAGGAAACACATCAAGACTTATTTCCTTTTATGATCTTTGGTCAATTCTTAATATATGTGTAACAAGTGTCAAAGTCTCCATCTTCAAGGGGCAATTTCCCCAATATATTTGCAAAAGAAGTTATTTATCACATGTTCATCTGTGAGTTGTTAACTTGGCAGCTAATTCTCTGGATTGCAAGTTCCTCTGCAACTCTTCCACAATGCACACAACTCTTTTTGCTGTTGGTTACTGAATGGAATTCTCAGACTGTGTCCTGCTCAGTGTGGTGCTGCTACCACCATGGCCCTCACAGCCAACAGAAGAAAGCTCTTTGAGTGCAGGGCTGAGTTCTTATTTTCTGACAATCAAATCCCAAGTATCCAGCATAGTGTCCACCTGTAGTAGATGCATAAAAGATATGTATGGATGAATAAATTTAGCTGTCTGCCATTTGTCAGGCACAATGATATTGGGCACTGGGGAGCTAAGAATTATCAAGAAGTTCTTGTCATCTTATAGACTGGAAGATACACAATTAAGATAATATATAATTGGGGGAAGGGAAGATACTGTTAATGATAGAGAAAGGTATGAAGACAGAGCATGGAGATAGAGAGTAGAGGGGTCTATGACCTGGAGGAAGTGTTGAGTGAAAGAGATGGGAAAATTGATATCACGGTCAGAAAGTGCGGTACTTGGCTCTTTATTTAAAAGGTACAGAGGTTTCAGGTAAAAATCTATGTTAATGGGGGCCGGCCCCATGGCTCACTTGGGTGAGTGCAGCTCTAGGAGTGCCAAGGCCATGGATTCAGATCCTATACAGGGATGGCTGGTGCACTCACTGGCTGAGCGTGGTGCAGACCACACCGTGCCAAGAGTTGCGATCCCCTTACCGGTAAAAAAAAAAAAAAACTATGTTAATTGTGTAATATGAGAAAGGATGGCCTGGAGGAGAAAATTACTATCCAGGAATAGTTAAAACAAAATAAAACAAAACAAAGAAACAGATGTCAGAAACTGGATGACTTATCTACATGGTACTGATGTTATTTAGAATAATCAGAATCTATACGAAAACTTCAACCAAATATCTCAAACTCTTCCTTCTGTAAGACCCAGAACACCTCCTTTTAGTTAGCTACTGTTCTGGGAGCTCTCTATGCAGTTCGGTCATACCCCTGTGATGACACTTATCACAGTGAATGGTCATTGCCTTTTAAACGATCAGAGAAGCCTTTGAGAGCCATGACTTCATTGTGCTTCCGGCTCTAGCAGAGAGGAACCATCCAGAAGTGCTTGATAAATATTTCTGAATAAATGAATTAATGAGTTCAGCTATTATCAGTAAGCTTGGTTTGATGAAAGGGCTCAACATCACCAGAACCTCTTTTTTCTTTCCACTGCTGGACTCTGCTTTCTTTGGTTTGGCCCTATTCCTAGGCATCTCTCTTTTTGTGCTGTAGCAGTAGAGCCAGCCTTTATATTGTTCAATCCATTGTCTCTGCAGCTGGATGTGTGCAACCCACAGCATAAAAAATATGATCCAAAGCATATGAGCTGAGAGTGGGAAAAGCACAGTTATCCAGAGGGAGATCAAGGTGTCGATATCAAATGAAAAGCGAATGGATTCTGGGTGGCAGTAACTACCACAGAAGGATGGCAGCTATTTCTCTTTTGAGAAAAGCGGTACCAACAACAACTTCAAGAAGTGCAGGAATTGGATCTTGTTTGCTCTTCAGGATTTGGAGTCATCACTTAGATGTTCTGAGTAAAGGTCACCTGCCTTTGTTTCCGATGAGGGGCTTACTTTCACTTTCCAGAATCTCAGGGTGGTGAATTTCAGGGTTTGGAGGTTGCTGGCTGTGGGTCACGCTCCTCACCCTTCCAGGAGCCCTTTAAGCCATGAAAACAGGAGCAGCCTCCTTATTGAAATCCCCTTGAGATGCACTGATGAGGATGTGACAGTCACTTCTAATTGAAGTTAGGCTTGCAAAGCTTCCAGTAAATAGCCTCACTGCTGAAAGCAGCTCCATCTTGGAAGAGAAAGGAGGATAAAGGAATAGGGAGTTGGTGGGGGAGGTGTATGGAATGAAACTGGAAATCACTGAAAGCTATAGGTGAGGAGGAAGGTCTGCAACAGATTTCAAGATGACAGAAAAAAAATGAAGGCTTCTCTAGTCAGTGCTATATCTTGGAAGTCAGAAGCTAAATCTGCTTATGGCATTTAACCATGCATAGTGACCTAGTAATCTACATCCTTTACAAAATCCATTTTAGAAGAAATTAAATCATGGGAAGGGAAAAAAATAAAGCAATAGACAAGTTATACAGAACAGACACGAGCATGTTATCTTAATCTCCCGGACAGGATTCTCCCAGGCTTTGGGCCATTTTAATTCTCTTCCAAATTACAAATTACTTTAACATTTCTAAGGGACACAGATGTGTCTTAAATTGATAAGTGGAGTGTCAAGCATCACTTCCAGTAACAGGAAAAGAATCTACAGTCTTTAATTTTTACGTCTAATTGACTTCAGTGGAGGTGCAGTCAAATGTATATTATTTCTTAATTTGACACCTTCTATTTAAGAGGTCTTATTTTATATGTGTCAGAGTCACAGGTGTGAAATTAGTCACTGGGAATGCTAAGTGTTCCAGATTCTTTTGACCTTATGGCTGGAAGGAATTTAATTGTAACATCATAAAAAAAAAAAAAAGGAATTCTGGCCACTAGGGAAGATGATTACATGGTCATTGACAATGTGAACTTGAATGGCTACATTAGCTCTTTAATTATAATGAATCAAGAAGAAACGTTCAAGGTTGGAAAGGAGGCACTTGGTAGGGGATAATGACAGGTACTTATGCAAATGGTATCAACACTGACAGAATGAAGAGGCTGGAGCTTCTTTGGGCCAATTGGATATGAAAGCCAGGAGGGAAGAAGTGCGAGACCTACAAAAGGTTCTGCATCTGTCATTAAAACTACCTGTACAGTGACACATTCCTATTCACTAAATCTCGAGCTGGGGTTGTTCTTTGTTAGGAAGGTGGCTCAGTTGTCTTTTCCCCCTTGGATTTTTCATGCTAATTTAGTGTTAATTTCCCTAAATGTGAATGGAGAGGAAAGGAAAATTAAATAACTGAGACCAATATATCAAAAGCTCCTAGTAACCAAGTTTTCTCTATATCGGTTCTCACTAGTAAAAGTTATTTTCTTTTTATTCTCAGCTCTGGCTTCAACTTCTATCATCTCAAAGCACCCAGGGCCATTCTTAATGCATAGAACATAGTCATTAAGACTAGATAAATACATTAATGATTGAAGAAATGGATGATTATGGGGACATGATTATTATGAAGGAGAAATAAAGCAATTAAACACTGAATTGAGAAAAGCTTCAATATTTGACCTCAATTTATACACCTTGTAACACTGAAAATAGACATATTTCTTGGAATTTTTTAAAGAAAGTCTGTTGAGAACACTTGTGAGATCATCATTCTTAGAGATGACTTAATTAAGGGAAGGATATACAAACAGCTTCTACCACCCACAGGCAAGGTACTATTGCTTGTGAAAGTAATGGAACTCCTGTTTATAGGAAACCAGAAAATCCTCATTGGTTTTCCTTCTTTTCAACAATAAAAAACAAAGTCCCTATGAAAAATATATTTTCTCAGGATGTAGAATCACCATTGTGGATAATATGTTTAGGAGGAGAGATCAATTATTCTTAATCCTAATGCTTCCTTCCATGTGGATTGAACTTCTGTTACAATAATTTCCCTCTGCCTGTCTTTTTACTTCTCTCCAGGGGAAGAGGTTTTACTTGACATGTCAATTTGGGAGGAGACGCTGAGCCTCCCCCCCGTTTCCAGTGCCATCCTGCCCGCAGGAGCCTACGGTGTGTGTTCCTCTAGGCCAGTGGTTCTTCAAGTGTGTTCTTGGGCCAGCAGAACCAGCAGCCCCGGGAGGCTTGTGAGAATTTTGTTACACACAAGAGCCAAGGTGGCCTCTGCATATGGTCCCTGTGTTGTTCACTTCCTCACAGGAGGCTGGAACCAGTGAGCACAAAAGCCCAGTGGTGCCAAGCTCAATTTTTACACATCCAATTGTTTTAAACACAGCCCAGATAAGTGGATTCATAGTCATTTAGAGCCTGTTTGCCCTGCATACCCTGTGAAAATGCACCCAACATCTGTGAGCAATGGATAAGAGGAACCTTGCAGCTATCAGTAAGACCCCAAGCTGCAGCTGCCATTTGAGATCTTGTTGACTCAGAGACTCCCCGCTGGGCTGCTGAGGCACCTCCTAGAAATGTAATTCCTATCTCTGATCCCCCTTTATCCCCAGAGTTCCCCTGTCCTCCTCCCCTTCCAGATATTGGCCTCTGGATGGTCTCATGTTGTGAGACACTTCCCCCACATGCAAACTTGTCAAAGTCATCCAAATAAAGCTTGCTGTGTGTTACTGTCATCTCGCAGTCACATCTTCTTTGTTGTTCAGCCCCCAAACCCTTGGAACTCACTACAGAATTGCAAATTTTCAGGTTCTATCCCAGACCTACCGAATCAGAAACCCTTGGGTGGGGCCCAGCAATCTGTATTTTAATAAGCCCTTCAGGTGATTCTGTTGCATGCTGAAGTTTGAGAATCACTGCGTCAAGTTTTACAGGGATGGGACATGCTATGACCTGGTAGATAAGTTTCTGTACTATTTTTCTGTTGCTGTGTAGCAAATTGCTCCCATAATTTGGTGGCTTAAAACAGTAAAGATTTACTACCTTACAGTTTCTGTGAGTCAAGAATCGAGAAGCAGCTCAGCTGGGTGGTTCTGCTCAGGGTTTCTCATGCGGTTATAGTCATGATGTTGGTTGGGGCTTCAGTCATCTGGGGGCTTGACTAGGCCTGGATGGTCTGCTTCCAAGAGGGCTCCCTCATGCAGCTGGTGGCAAGAGGCCTCGGTTCCTCACCACATCAGCGTCTCCTTAGGGCTGCTTGGCTAACCTCATGACACAGCAGCTGGCTTCCCGCAGATTGAGAGATCCACGCGAGGGCAAGACCAAAGTTGCAGTGTCTTTTATGACCTAGCCTCAGAAGTCATTTGTCATTTTCACAATATCCTATTGGTCATATAAGTCAGATCTATTCAGTATGGGGGAAGGCTACCCAAGGACATGAATGTCAGGGTGGCAGGTGGCAGGGATCAATAGGGGCCATCTTGGAAACTGATTGCCATATTCTCTCTAAATCAGGAATGAAACATTGGCAACCTATGTTTCCCAAACATGATATGTACCAGTCATCAAAGGTAATATTTTACTTCCATCTGCTTATACCCATGTCTCATTTGATTGCCAGTGGATGGGGAACAACAATATTATTTATTGACCCCCTCAAAACTCTACATATAAAAAATTATAAACCACAGTAATCTCTTGTTTTTTCCAATAAGCTACCAGGATGTCCCACAGCACCTCAAGCTCAAAATTAAACCTCTGATCTGCTCTGCTAAACCTGTGTTTCTTTCATTTCCTTCTAGTCACCAGCACCACGACCCACCTGATTCCCCAAGTCAGGAACCCCTCCCCTCTGCCTCCTTCATTTCCTGAGTCCTGTTAACCAGGACAGGATTGTTGCTACAACCTCCGGCTGGTCTCCCTCCTTCTCTGTGGAGCAGAGGCGGGAGACCTGCTGCAGGTTGTAGTGTTGATCTCACTGAGAGAAAAGTGGTGGAGGTGAAGAAGAGAGGTGGACCAGTTTGAGAGCTGGTCAGGAGGTAAAATGAACAGGACTTGGTGATTTTTCTATAGTGACATCATCTTTAAACCCCCTGATGGCTCCCCTTTGCCCCCAAAGTCCTGAATCTGAGAATGCGTGCAAGGCCTTCGTAACCCGGCTTATGTAATGCCGCTGCCTCTCTGAGACACTGTTCTCAGCCAGCTGAACTTCTTTCCACCTGGGATTGCCTATTTCCATTCACCATCAAACCCTTTTTGTACATTTTCTCCTCCATCTGAAATGCCCCCCCCCACCGCCCCAAGTTCACATGAGTTTTTATTTGTTCTTCAGGCCTTGGTTTAGATGTTCCCTTTTTTGGATGTTACCTTTCGGGACTCCTAAGTTTGGGGTAGAAGCCTTTCGGTGGTCTCCCTCAGCACTTGGAAGTTAAATCATAGCATCGACCATATTGAAATGACAATTTACTTGTCTCTCCTCTGCTAAACTATGTGATCTTGAGGCAGGGATCATATCTTATTAACTGTTTTATGCCCATCCCCTGCCACTTGATACTTAATTTGTCAAATGAATGAATGCTTTTATATTTATTATTTTAGTATGTCTTTTGCTTATACTGTCTGTGGCGGGTTTTCTCCTTTGGTTGGTGTCTCATTATTTGTCTTTATATTCTCCGTTCTTCCTCCCTCCCTTTTGCCCTCACATCTCCTCCTCTCTTTGTCACTTCCTTTCTTTTCATCCTTTCTCAAACACTTAATGAGCTCCTACTGTATACCAGTAAGGGCTTTTGTAACTTCTTTCCACCATTTCTTTTTACCTTTTCTGCTAGGTTTCTTCACTTGCTATTGTTTTAAAATTTTTACCATGAATATGGATAATTTTCAAGATCCTTCTAACCTGTGTCTAACCTTGTAATGAATATAGTGGGCAAATGCTTTGTGTGGAATCAGAGATGTGGTGTACCTGACCCATGGGACTACACATCTTTCTTAGTTTCCTTCTTAAAAATATAAGCATACCTGGGTGGACAGGTCTACTGGATTTTTTTCTAGAGGACTATATTTATGCTGAAAAGAATACCAAGGTTATCTGCAGTACTTTACAGTGTGCAGGTAGATGTTAATGTGGCTGTGTCCAATCACAAATCATGGAGACACATGTGACAGTGATGTGATGTACTGGATAATCAGCTGTCTGAAAAAGAAACAGCCTTGATGTATAGCATTTGCCAGTTTTCATGTTATCAATACTACTATCATGGATGATTTCATGCTATGAATATGACATCACTGAATATGAAGTTGGGAAATAATGGTCAGAATGGGCTCTTATGAACTGGTACAAGGTGGCCCTGGCACCTCACTGCTCTATCAGGGGCATCATCTTCCAGGAATGGGGTGCTGGATAACTGCTGCTAGGGTGCCCAGAATCCTGTTCTCTTTTTCTGAAACCTGCCCTACCCACTGCAGAGTTCTCAGCTGGATTATTCTGGTGGTGTAAAGGCACATGAGTCAAGCCGGATGAGCAAAGTACTTTCTAGAAAACTTGGATTTGAAATTGGTTTGGTGGTTTCATGAACAGAGAAGATGTAAATCAGAAGTTATTACTGTGACCATTGCCTTCACGTAGACTTGAACAGAAGTCCATCTGCAGCAAGAGAGAGGCTGCAACAGGAGATGGAGAGAAGGGAATGTCCGGGTTTCTGCATCTTTCAAGCTGTGTCCCTGTCTACAGATCTTATGCTCTTGGCTTAAGCTAGCCTAGGAAGACAATACGCTACCATCCCCTCCTTTCCTACATTCATCCACCCAACCTCTATCCAGAAATTAACCTCTGCAATCATAAATTCTTGATTATAGGTTTTAGAGAAGGAATGGCTGTTATATCCAAGAAGATCTTTTTCACAGTAACAATGTCCAATAGGCTAGTGGTTTTCAAAGCATCTTCTCTGGAACTCTAAGTTCCTCAAGCTGTCTCAGGAATGGAAGGACAAGGACAGCGGGCAAAGGTCCAGACTCCAATTGTAACATCAATAAAACAGCTCTGGGCTTACCTATTTTCAATGTTTTCATTCCATGTACAATTTCATTTGTACAAAGTCTCCTCTGCTGGAGCCTTAGGTACAATTATAAGGAGGTCAGCTTGACTTCAGTGACCTTAGCACCCCCTTCCTGCTCCTGCTCTCTTCCCAAGCATCTGTCCTCACACCCTCCTTCAATCTTCCTGCCACTGCCACCTGCAAAAGCAGCTCTCAGGAGAGAGCAGATGACTTAGAGCACAGGAGTGTACAACTGACTGATAGAGCCAAAGGTTTTACCTTTCTAATACTATCTTTTACTATCTAATACTACCTAATACTAATGCATCCCAGTGGAGGACAGCATAAAGCCAACCGAAGAAGCTAGTGGAATTCCAACCATCATCCAAGAGGTGGAGAAAGTGCATTGTTAGTGGATGTGGGGATGAGATGTGGTTGAGATGGATGATTCTTCTGGAACCTTTGAAATTTACCATGGAGGTGATTTACTCTTCTGAGGAGTCATGAGATCTCTTCTGAACTCAAGGGCACAATTCTTTCTCCTTACTCAGGAGCTGGGTTTGAGATGGACAGATATCTTCAGTTTTTACTCTGGTTTCACGTAGACAAAGCATTGCTTTAGACTTGCATTACTAGTGCTAATGTTTGCTTCTTTTTTTTCAAAGTTTTGTTTTTGAATACCAAAACCCAGAACAAAACCAGAAGACACTCCTGAGCATAACCATTCATTTAAATTTGTAAAACACCGTGCCTCCATGAGGAGGGAACAAAGGTATAGGACACGCATTGGCCGAGGTGTTCTAATAGGCCTCAGGCCACAAATGGAATAAAACACATTCCTCAGAAACCTCCGGGAGAGGAGGAAGTGTGACATTTTCCACACATGTATAAAGATGTGGAAATTACCTTGATTCCCATGGGCTGTCTTAGTGGCCTCAAAAATGTAATTATGTGTCACAGGATTTTGTAATGAGCACATTCACTTGAATGTGCTGTCACCCCTACATTTTATTGTGTGTAACGTAATTAACAGAGTATTGAACAGATTTTCAGTTGGATACTCAAAAGTTTCAGGGAAAAATATAAAAGGTAATTTTATTGCTAATTAAATATAAAATGTAAAATACCTTGCACTCTTTCTTTTCTTGTTTTGTCTTGTCTTTTTTTAGTTTACTGTAAAATCATTTAGCTCTGACATCTTGCTATGGATTTTGTTTGCTGGTAATTACTCTCACTCAATTAGTCAATTTCTTTATGAATTTTATTTTAATAAGATTTTCTGTCTGATAAAGGTCTCTTGTATGCCTATTTTTAAATTTATAGGCTAAATTTTGTCCAGTTAATAATCATTGTTTCCTTTTTCTCACTTTTCCTTAGGTGAGGTTTCTTTCAAATTTTCTCTTATAGGTTTTTTAATGTTACTCATTTATTAGGGTGCCCATTATCTGGTGTTGTGATTTGGTCTTTTCTTAGGAAGGTTTTTTTTGTGTGTGCAGTGACGGGACTTTCTATTATTGTTTTGTTTTTATCATTCCCTCTTCCCCTGCCACAAAGTGCAATTTCACTGGATGTGGACAACTATATGTTTTAGAATTTGACACCTTCTCTCATAAGATTTTGAAAGACTACAAGAGCTAATGTTGCCTACCGTCTAAAATGTTTGGAATGGTCAGAGCTTTCTTTCTTTAAAAAATTTTGTTATATTCCATGCCTCTCTCCCCCAACAGTGTGTTGGCCCCATAAAGGCAGTTACCTAGTTCTGTTTGCTTAGTGCTGTATTCTCAGCACTTGGCCCACAGCATGACACAGAGTAGAAAGGTTTCTTTTTAAAAAAATTTTATTATATTCCATGCCTCTCTCCCCCAACAGTGTGTTGGCCCCATAAAGGCAGTTACCTAGGTCTGTTTGCTTAGTGCTGTATTCTCAGCACTTGGCCCACAGCATGACACAGAGTAGAAAGGTAAATATTTATTGGATGAACAAATAAATATATTGCGGTGATTAAGCAGTGGGGTCTAAGAATTGTTGGAGACGAAATTACAAGAGGAAACAGTTGAAGTTATGGAAGAGTTGTAGCATTCGGTAATAGCAAGTTCTAGACTATGACCACGAGAAGCACAATCCAAGGTAGGTTAGAGAACAAAATCATTGAAAGAGAAAAATCTGGGAGAGATATTCAGATATCATCATCATGGTTACTGACATCATCAAATCTTGTGACATGGGTTGGATGGAAAGAGAGAGAGACAATGAACGAGGAACTAACACCTTCTAGGATTAGGATGTCAGTGAACGTGACAACTGAGCATTGGCTACCCTTCTCCATGCCTCTGGGATGGAAAGAGCTACTCAGATGGGCGGAATGGGGCATTTACTGAATATCTACTAAGTGTTAACTGCTGGAATAGGAAGTATATGTGCCTTTTCCTTTACACTTCATAACAAACCTCCATGTGAAGTAGTAACATTCTCAGTTCATTCATGAAGGACCTTAAGTGTGTATCAAGTGGATCACACAAAGTTCATGAGGCTGGGCATTTTCTTGCATGTTTCTACATACATTTTAAAAAATGTCATAAGGAGATGTGAGCTTCAAGCAGACTCAAACAGTGTTTCTTTTTTTCTTCTTTTCCTGTTTTATTGAGATATAATTGACATACAAGAGAGAGAGAGAGAGAGAGAGAGAGAGAGAGGAGGTGCCAGGGTCCTATAAACAATAAACGCTCGCAGGAACTAATAGAGCAAGAACTCACTCATTGCTCCCGTCTCCCCCAGGGAGAGCATTAATCCAGTCATAAGGGATCCGCCCCCATGACTCAATCAGTTTCCAACACTGCCACATTGGGGATAGAGAGAGAGAGAGAGAGAGAGAGAGAGGAGGTGCCAGGGTCCTATAAACAATAAACTCTCATGAGAACTAATAGATCAAGAAGTTACTCAGGACCCTCAACCCCCAGAGAGAGCATTAATCCATTCATGAGGGATCTGCCCCCATAACTCAAATAGCTTCTGACACTGCCACATTGGGGATCAGATTTCCACATGAGTTTTGGTGGGGACAACACATCAAACTCTATCAGTCCCTTTTATAGTTGAGAAAAGAGGCTGCTTGAGGGATATAGTCGCATCTGTGTAAAGCCCTGTGCCATCACGACAAGGTGTGTATGTGTGTGGGGGCACAAAGGTGAACATTGGAGACAGATGTCCTCTTCCAAACCACAGTATATGTTTAGGGAATATATATTAGTTTTTATTGTATCGAGTGCAGTGTAAACTCTCTTTTGTGTTTCACCACAAAATCAATAGTAAAATATCTCATCGTTGTAAATGAGAAAAGCTATTCTATGGTACGTATAAACATATTTCTTGTTAATCAATTGCAGTTTGGACTGTTTCTGGATTGTGTCAAAGCTCCAAGTCTTGCTTTAGGGTGATACTGGACAAGAAATGAAGCTTTGAGAAGTAAAATGTTAGCAAGGGCTTGACCTCAGGCCTGCTGATCCTGAGGCTGATGTTCTTAAGGACTGTGTTGAGTCCCGAGTACATCAACAGAGGTTACCTGCAGGTGTCCTAGCAGCAGCATCCCAATTACTCTGGCAGCCCAAGGACAACATGGCCACGCATGAAGGGATCCCAGTGCTAACAGGAGCAATGGGGGCAGGAGTAGACCACTATCCTTAATTTTAAAAGCTATTGACCAACCTGTTAATGTTCTCTTGTATTAGTCATAAAAAATTCAACTGTATTTTCTAGGCATTTCTTTTCATGTTGAGATGTCCTATCAACTAATCTACAAAGATTCATTGAGTGAGAAAGGAATGACTGGACAGTCTTGTTAGAATTGTGGCATGTAGCATGGAGACACTTTTTTTTAAGCGTTGAAATATGTAGTGAAATATAATTTCCCAAGGCACACCCACAGCTGCTTGTACCTCACTATAATTAAAAAAAACCCTCATTTATTTGTAATAATCAGAGCCTTACTACTCACTATAGGACCCTCTCACCAGCAACACGGGCATTTCCTGGCAGCTTATTAGAAGTTTAGGGTCTCAGGCCCCACCCAGACCTATTAAATTAGAATCTGCATTTTAACAAAGTCCACAGGTGATTCATACATACATGAAAGTTTGAGAAGCACTGCTCTAAGGCAATTTTAGGCTCTTAGGTGGATTAAAAAATATTGGGAATGTCTTTGCCCTGCCTGAGCTTGCTTGTGATGGCAATTAGCTGAAAGCACATGAACTTGGAATTAACAAAAGGCGGTAAGAGTTTCATGCCAAGCCAGTGGTACCCACGGAAAAGGCTGTAAGTCTTGGGATGAAAGAGCAAGCACAGCCAATTAGGTCTACCAGGGAAGATTTTAAACCCGCTGCCTTCTGGTATTTCAATTTCTTTTAAATTCCGATACTTGCCATAGACTCCTGCAACCCTAGGGGGCAGTGTGGTATAGTGAAAAGCAGATCATATCGCCCCTCAGTGTTGTTCCTCTTAGTAGTCCTGTGACCTTGGGAAATTACTTAATAATCCCTCCTGAGCCTCAGTTTCCTGAAAAATAAAATAAAATACGAAGGGTCATCAAAAAGTTTATGTAGAAATTTATATTATCTTTCTATTTTTCCATGAACTTTTCCAAGTACCCTTGAATACCCTCTTCATAGGGTTGTTGTAAGGATGAAAAGCAAAATAAATATAATGCCTAACACATATTAGGTACTTAATTTCTCCCCTTGCTGCCTTTTCCTTGGCTAGTTCATAACTACCTAATTCATAGTTACAATGACGAAAGCTATACTGTTTATGGATGCTCAAAGAGTGTTCGCATGTTACATTGAAGCAAGTAAGTATGAATGAAGTCCTTGGCAGTGACTAGCCCGACAACAAGACTTCCCAGCGGGTGTTGCTTGTCACCAGCTACCCTACTCTGTGCTCAGGAAGCGGAGGGAGAAGTCTCACCACAGTGCTCGTGCTGGTCTACCTATCAGGAATCTGAAAGTTGGCTTCTGCTTCTCGCTGACTTTCTCACCTTCAGAGGCAGTGATCAGCCCGAGAGCATGGCTCTGTTGCAGTGGCGAGAACCTCAGGGCTCAGGTCTAAATCAGTGGTTCTCAAGCTCTGGCTGCTCACTAGCCAGGGATTCGTAAAAACCACTGGTGCCCAGAATCCACCCCAGACCAGCTAAATAGACTCTCTGGGGTTGCAAAGGTATTTAAGAAAGCACCTCCTTGGGTGATTTTGATGTGTAGCCAAGGTTGACAACCACTATAAACGGTGCATTATAGACTTAGCAGCACTGTAAGCCATTCATTACAGGCTTAGTACTCAAGTGCAAATAAGAGACTTCCGCCCCAATGGCTGCGGCTCCTCTGTCAACCAGCTCTTGTGGTTGTTGTGGCTTTGGAGAAAGTTTTAAGTTTAATCTGTTTTAGAGTATGACAGTTGAAAAAAAATACAAACAAAAGCTAAGCTTTATGTATCCAGTTGTTATAGTCTCTTTTTTTCCAGCTTTAAGTGGGATCTTTGGACTCTTGCTGGTTTCACTCTGTATACGCCATAACATTTGGAATACTTGGCAATATAGGGTTTATTTGCTTTGAAATTTACTTGCATTTTTAGTTTCTCTTTGTCTCTTTGTGCCAGAGAAATCACTTATCTTCAATCTTTGTTGGGGGGAGAGATTGATTTATTTTCCCAGTGTATGTATGTTTCTTAAATTTTTGTGAATCTTTCTTGTGTATTTTCACAAAAATTAATCAGTAAAGACACTTAAGATCTATCAACTGTAACTTGGGGAGCTTAAAACACACTGCTTGGTGTTAGTGTGGCTCTAAACTCCTTTGAAAACCTAAAGTTTGGGAAGAAATAAACATGTTTGAATTCATGTATGGTGGATGGGGATAACAAGAGGAACTCCCTCCGAAAGCTGGAGTGAGAACTAAACCAGTTAATTCTTACAAATGTCACAGACAGTGACTGGTATCTAGGAAGCACTCAGTAAGCATTAGTCTATTTTATTGTTCTAGGAAGCAGGGTCAGAATATAACCAATATATTTGGGAATGGGGTCACAGATTGGTTGGCTATGGTTGCAAAAAAATTAAAAGACTTTAATATTTGATATTTGTAAAAATTTGAGACTGTTAGAGAATAACATAATAGCATGTTTCTCAGTTTATATAGATGATTGAAAGAGTTTGTGGCAGTTTTGACATGTTTCTGGTAGTTCCATGCCTTTTCCCTGGTGGAAGATGTATGCATGGGAGTGATGTGGGGAGTGCAGTCAGTGGTATGAATAATCAAAAGGTGTGTATTTTTACTTTTTTAACTTCCATAGAACTTTATAAAGACAACAGAGAAATCAATTGAAATAACTGAGGCATCTTTAGAAAATGAGAATTATATACATTTTTGACATATTACTGTTTTGTATGATTTTCTCCACATCTAGTTCATCAAAATATCTTGTCAATTCTACCTTTAAAATTCACCCTAACTCTGTCCAGTTTATAACCATTAGCACTGCTAAAATTCTAGCTCTACCCTTTGTTTCTCTTCTAATCTTAAACTAGCAGTAATTGTCCCCCTGTTTCTGCTGTGCACCAAATTGCAGTCAAAGTAGTCTTTTTTAAAACTTTAATATTTTAAAAATTATGCTTTATGATTTTATTGAGCAATTATAACATAAATGCTTATCAAAAGTACAGAGCCCTAAATAGTTATCATACATTATTCTGAAGTAATAACAACTCTGACTCATAGTCAATTTCTACTGGCATCCCAATTGTAATTGTTTTTTTAATTTTTAAATTTTTGTTTTTTAATTGAAACATAATTGATTACACATATTTGTGGGGTACAGAGTTGACTATTGGTATTTGTATACAGCATGTGATGATTAAATCAGGATAATTAGCATATTCATCATTGCAAAATGTAATCAGTCTTTGTGTCCATTAACCAAAATAGTCTTTTAAAGCACACAAATTGAATCATGTGGCTTCTATGCTTCAACTGGTTCCAGTTCTGTCTGCCACCTGCTCCACGGAGGGTGACTGCAGTGAAAGAACTCCATCTTCATTCTGTTACCCTAGTGGTAAACGTTGTCCAATGCAAACTATTTAAAAATGTACTAAAACGATCATAATAATTCTTCAAAGTTTTGGGTGTTTGACAGAGAATAAATTTTTATATATAATTTTATTTTTAAAATTTTTATTTAATTGTTTATATTGAAATCTGAGGTAGTTTTTGTAAATATCGTAGATGATACACATGGAAAGTACAAAGTACATAGGACATGTTTTCAGATGGTCTGCATTTTAATTTTTTTTAGGTTTTAATTAATTTTTTTCATTGTATATGTTTATGGGGTACAGTTTGTTGTTTCAAAACATGCATGTATTGCATAATGATCTAATCAGAATAGTTAGCATATCTGTTACCTAAACATTTGTCATTTCTTTGTGGTTATAACAGGCAAGATTCTCTTTTCTGACTATCTTGAAATATACAATGCAATATTATCAGCTTTATAACTTTTGTAACAGTCTAACAACCTTCCCCTGGACCCCTTCCCTCCTTTCTTTCTCTGCCTCTGGTAACCACTGTTCTACTCTCTGGTTTTCTCTTTCTTCTTCTCTTTTTATTTTTCTTAATTGACCCATGATAATTGTATATGTTTATAGAGTACAATATGATATTTGGGCACATTCATACTGTGTGCAGTGATCATATCAGCATGCTTAGATATCCATCACCTCAAACATTTGTCACTTCTTTGTGTTAGGAATATTCAACGTCATCTTGACTAGCTAGTCAAATATACACAGCACTTTCTTGTTAACTGTAGTCTCCCTAATTTACTATAGAACCCTAGACCCCATCCTTCCTAACTCTCTAATATTTTGTATTCACTGACCACCGTCTTCCCATCTCTTTTTCACCTTCCCCCCACCAATCTCTAGTAACCACTATTCTACTCTTTACTTCTATGAGATCGATTTTTTTTAGCATCCACATATGAGTGAGAACATATGGCATTTCTCTCTCTGTGCCTGGCTTATTTCATTTAACCTAATTTTATGCAAGCTCAGCCATGTTGCTGCAAGTGGCAGAACTTCATTCTTTTTTTATGGCTGAGTAGTATTCCATTGTGTATGTATACCACATTTTCTTTATCCTATCATCTGTAGAAGGACATTTAGGTTGTTTCCAACTCATGGCTGTTATGAATAGAGCCACTATAAACATGGGAATGTAGGTATCCCTTCGACTTGTTGATTTCCATTCCTTTGAATATATACCCAGTAGTGGGATTGCAGGATTGTGTGGTAGCTCTACTGGTAATTGTTTGAGAAATCACCAAACTCTTTTCCAAAGTGGCTGTACTAATTCGCATTCCTACCAACAATGTATGAATTCCCCTTTCTGCATTTTAATTTTAATTTTAGTGAAATAGACCATACACACAGAAGAATATTTAATATACTTTACAGCTTAAAAATAACAAAATGAAAAACAAAATACATTAATAATGGAACAAGATAATTTTGAGTAACTTGTAAATCTCCCTGTAATCTCATCTCTTCCTCTCCCCTCCACAAGGTAAGTACAATTCAGAATTTTGTGTTTATTATTGGCTTGCTTGTGTTAGTTTGTTTTTGGAGTGAGTATATTTCTTTTTTTCTCTTTTTAAAAAATTTATTTTTTTTAAGTTGATAAAGTTGTATATATTTACCATGTAAAACATAATGTTTGAAATATGTGTACATTGTGGAAGGCTATATCAAACTAATTAACATATGAGTTACCTCACACATTTATCATTGTTTTGTGGTGAGAACACTTGAAGTCTACTCTTAGCAGTTTTCAAAAATTTAATACCTTTTTATTATCTATAGTTAAAGTTGTCTTATAGATCTCCATGTTGTATAGTAGATATCTTGGACTGATTCCTTCTATCTAAAGGAGATTTTGTGTCCGATGACCAACATCTTTCCTACCCCTCCCACCTCACTCCAGCCCCTAGTAGCCACTATTCTACTCTCTGCTTCTGTGACTTCAACTTTTTAGATTCTGCATGTAAGCGAGAACATGTGGTGTTTGTTTTTCTGTCTCTGGATTCTTTCACTTAATATAATGTCCTCCAGGTTCATTCATGTTTTCACAAATGAGAGGATTTTCTCCTTTTTTAAGACTGAATAATTTTCCATTGTGTTTATATATGTTTACTTTATCCATTCATTTGTTGATGGACACTTACGTTGCTTCCATATCTTGGCTATTGTGAATAATGCTGCACTGAACATGGGAGTACAGATATCTCTTCAATACACAGATTTCATTTCCTTTGAATATATACCCAGAAGTGGGATTGAAGGGTCAAATGGTACTTCTAATTTTAGTTTTTTGAGAAACCTCTGTACATAATGACTGTACTATTTTACATTCCCACTAACAGTGTGTAGGGATTCACTTTTCTCCATATCCCCATCAACATTTATCTTTCTTATTTTTGATAATAGACGTCCTTTCTTTTTCCTAATTGTGTATCTGATTTATGAGTGAGGTTTACCCTTTCACATGTGTTCATGATGATAATTGTCGTCCTTTCACTTCCAGATGTAGGACTCCTTTGAGCATTTCTCATAAGGCTGGTCTAGTGATGATGAATTCTCTCAGCTTTTGTTTGTCTTGGAGAGATTTTATTTCTCCTTTATTCCTGAAGGATAGCTTTGCTTAGTATAGTATTTTTAGCTGGCAATTTTTTTTACTTTTAGCATTTTAAATGTATCATCCCATTCTCTCCTGGCCTGTAAGGTTTCTGCTGAGAAATCTGCTGTTATTCTATTGGGGATTCCCTTATATAAGCTGAAGCTTTTCTCTTGCTGTTTTTAGAATTCTCTTTGTCTTTTGACAAAATGTGCTTCAGAGAAAACCATTTTGAGTTGAATCTATTTGGGGACTTTTGGGCTTTCTGGATGTAATGTCCATATCTCTCCCAAGACTTGGGAAGTTTTCAACTATTATTTCATTAATTAGACTTTCTATGCCTTTTCCCTTCTCTTTTTCTTCTGGAACTTCCATAATGTGAATAGTTGCACAATCATGTCCCCATATTCCTGTAAGCTTTCTTCACTCTTTTTAATTCTTATTTCATTTCTCTGACTATTTAATTTCAAACAACCTATCTTCAAGTTCAGAGATTTTTTGTTTTCTGCCTGATCTACTCTTTTGTTGAAACTCTCTGCTGTATTTTTAATTTCTTTCACTGAATTCTTCAGCTTCAGGTTTTCCATTTGGTTCTTTTAAAATAATATCTGTCTCTGTAAAATTTTTCATTCACAGCATGAATTGTTTTCCTGATTTTGTTGAATTGTCTATTTTGTTCCCTTGTATCTCATTGAGTTTTCTTAAGATTGTTATTGTGAATTTTTTTTTTTCTGGCAGTTACAGATTTTCTTTTCTTTGGGGTCACTGGAGTGTTATTGTGTTCCTTTGGTGGTATCATATTTCCTTGCTTTTTCATGTTTCTTATGTCCCTGAGATGATGTCTGTGCGTCTAGTGGAATAATTGCTTCCTCCAAACTCCAGAGAGTGGCTTTGATAGAGTCTTTTGCCTGCAGATGGGTCTTAGTGTGTTGATTGGGAAGTGTGCTGTGATTTTGTTTCCGTGTAGATGCAGTGGTATAGTCTCCCAACAGCTTCTTCAGTTGTGATAAACATCAGTGACAATTGTGGTTTTCTCAGTGATCTAATTTGTATAAATTTGTGATGTTGGCAGTGGGAGTCTATGTTATAAAGGTCTTCAGTGGCAAAGGCTTTTGGGATTCTTCTATTCACATTTTTTTTT
>NW_007743073.1:0-813 GCF_000696425.1 Galeopterus variegatus
AGTGTCTTCATCACTGCGTGACACTGTTTTCTGCAGCAGAGATGTCCTCGTCAGGGCTGGTATAGTTTGCTTGTGAATTGTGTAGCTTTGTCAGAGCCACGAGACTTACCAAGTTCCCACATGACCCCTCTGTCACTTGTAGAACATGACACCTGTTAGTCTCACCTGACCAGGGAAATTCTGAAACACACAGGAAGTAAGTCACAGGCTCACACCTGATTTTTGGTGACAGTCATTTACTTGAGGTAGATGATGAACACCAGTTTCGGGAAGGACCTAACGTGAGGTCACGTGTGAATGTGTGTGTGTGTGTGTGTGTGTTAGTGCAGTAGGTTGATATGATTAGTCCCCTTGGGCTGGCCCCGATCAACTCATTTTTAAGCAAGATGTATATAGAGTTTTCTTCACAGTGAAAATTTACCAGATGCCTCCACATTGCACACATACAGGTTTTTATTCTCAGCTGCCTCAGTGTACTCTGTGATTCTACAGAGCACATGTAGCCTCCCGTAAATGGCATATTCATAGCTCCCCCCCTTTTTTAAAAATTGAAATGAAATTCACATAACATAAAATTTGCCAATTTAAAGTGAACAATTCAGGGGCATTTAGCACATGCACAATATTGTGCAAAACCCGCCTCTATCTAGTTCCAGAACATTTTTATCCCTGCATCTGTTAAATAGTCACCCCAGTCGCTCTCCCCCAGCCTCTGACAACCACTAATCTGCGTTTTTCCCCCTTATTTTTTAAAATGGATTTGCCAGTTCTGGACATGTCATATAAATGGAATAATGCACTACGTGGGCTTTT
>NW_007743073.1:1336-3243 GCF_000696425.1 Galeopterus variegatus
CCAGAACATTTTTATCCCTGCATCTGTTAAATAGTCACCCCAGTCGCTCTCCCCAGCCTCTGACAACCACTAATCTGCGTTTCTTTCCCTTATTTTTTTAAATGGATTTGCCAGTTCTGGACATGTCATATAAATGGAATAATGCTCTACGTGGGCTTTTGTTCCTGGCATCTTTCACTGAGCATCAAGGTGTTCAAGGTTCATCCACATCGTGGCAGGTGTCAGGGCGTCATTCCTTTTCATGGCTGAGTAATACTCCACTGCAGGGAGGGACCACATTCTTTGTATCCATTCATCTACTGATGGACACTTGGTTGTTCTCACTTTTTGGCCACTGTGAGTAGTGCTGCTGTGGACATTTGTGTACAAGTTTTTGCTTGAACACCTATTTTGAATTCTTTTGGGTACATAAGTACGTGTGAAGTTGCTGGTCCTGTGGTAACTATGCGTAGGTTTTTGAGCAAACACCAAGCTGTTTGCATGTGGATAGCATTTGTCCTACCCTGGCTCAAGGTGTGTTGTGATTCTGTAGCTAGTCTTGTGCCTCCCAAGTTAGCCGAGCCACTGGGAAGGAAGGTCCTCAAGTAGGGAATGCTGTTTTCTGGAGCATTTGGGTCTATGGAAAAGCTAAGAAGAGAAAAAATGTGGGTCTCTCTGATTTTTTAGGACAGAAATTTCTGCAGATTCAGTGCAGAAATGGCTCAATTCTGCTTCTGTGGGGGAGTGGCAGTCTCCTCTCCCAAGCCCTGGCTGCAGAGCTGGATTAGCGGGGTGTGTGCACTGTCCCAGGTCCCAGAGCTTTCAGGGCCAGTCCCACCCACCCTGTCCTTTCTTCCCACTCAGACTGTGAGGTCCCAGGACAGGTGCTGTTATCCACCTCTGACACCAGAGCTGGGGCCAGTGAAGCACCCTTCCAGGCAGGAACCACTTTGTAATTTTAAGCACCTACTGTTTCCAGATGATGCCCAAGTCCATGGTAGTTGCAGAAACGTCTCCTGCATCCCAGCTCTAGACACCTGCCCACCTGTGGGGACCCTTCCCACCTGAGATCTGAACACCTTCCCACCTGTAGGGAGCCTCCCTACCTGAGAAGTGAACACTCAGTATACCTGCAGGGACCCTCCTCACCTGAGATCTCAACTCCTGCCCACCTGCAGAGACTTTATCCCACCTGAGATCTTAACCTCTGCCCCCCTCGTGGGTCTTCTGCAGACTTTGTCTCACCTCTCCTTCCCCCTTTCCTCTGTTTTTTTCCTTCCCTATGCCCCGAGTGGATGATTGCACCCTTCAGAGCTCTCAGCAGACATGTGGCAGGATGTGGTCCCTCAGTCCATGACCCTCCCCAAATAACCAAATCCTATTGATTTACCCACTTTCTCCTTATCCACACTCCTGTGCTCTGATCAGCTCATCAGATCAGTTCAGAAACTGCAGAGAATTCCCAACTCCCCTTTCCTGACCTAGCCTCCCCCCGCCATAATAGGTATTGCCCTGTCCCCTGAAGGGCACCAGAGTGGGGGACACAGCAACTCCTATGCAAGAACTGTGCCCACCTCCACTGATGGAGCTATCGGTTTCCATTGCATCAGTTTTCTTGTATGGGGGAAGAAACACTTTTCCTCTATCCTCTTAGGTTCTGTTACGGGGGCCTGCAAATTAAACTGATAAAAGACAGGTTAAAAGGAGCAAAGGTTTATCACATATGCACACAGGGGCCTCTTGGAAAAGGAACTGGAGACCCAAGGAGGCAGTTAGACCAGCTGCTTATATACCATTCTAACAAAGGGCGATGAATATATGGAGAATTAACTGCACAAAGGAAAAGGAGTTTATGCTTCTAGGGGTGGTAAATTGTGGAAAGGCATATCTTGGGGAAAGTAATGGAAGATAAGGGTCACTTAGTAAGG
>NW_007743073.1:3833-6430 GCF_000696425.1 Galeopterus variegatus
CCTTCCTCTGCTTCCTCTTACAGGAGGGGACACCTTTACACATGACAGTTTATGTCCTGCCTTTATGCAGATGGGAAAGAGAAGACACCATCTCCTGCAGCTTCTCCAAGGCCTTCAACTCCAAATGGTCTTCATGACAAAGTGGCATAACTGGGGTGACGTGCTCTGACCCCCCACCCCTTGTGCTGGAAGGAACAGCTGAATGACTTTCTTCCTCCTGCATGAGGGGTCAGTGAGGATCCCTTATTCTTGGAAAGTGGAGAGCAGGATTTACTGTCTGATCTGGCCAAGCCGTGGGTGCCTGCCCTGGGGCACCCTCTGCCATGGACACAGCAGCTCTAAGGACGCAGGGTAGGGGTGGCCAGGGTAGGGATTCCCACAAGGACACCAAGCCTTTTCTGACAAGCTTCCCATGACCCAGCATTTCTGAAAGCTGATCTCTCAGGACAAGTGCCAGCTGGCAGGAAGGGAACAGGCCCAGGGTCAGAGGTCAGGTCTCCATCTTTAGCCTTGCAGTGCCTGGACACTAGTAATCCACCAGCCATGTCTGCAGCCCTTTTTCCTGTCTGCTCCTTTGTGCAAGCTGCATCCTTTCCCTACAACCCGGCCATCTCTCCCCACTCTGAGTTTGAGGGGGGGCTCTCTCCCAGAAAGCTTCTCTGGAGGCATAAGTGTCTGTGACCCCTCTGGGCTCCAAGCAATTTTTCTTCAAGTCAATTTCCAGACAAGGTGGTAAGGTCCTGCTCCAAACTAGCCTCTTCTTCCCACCACAGCACAACCTGACATTGCAGATACCACCTGCTTATGGTATACAGTAGGCCCTGATATGTGTTTGCTGGGCAGATTTTTATTCTAAATCTCTAACCTTTTTTTAATTGAGATGAAATTGACATAACCTAAAATTAATTATTTTAGGGTATAAAATTCAGTGGAATTTAGTACATTTAGAGTGCTGTACAACCATCACCTCTATCTAGCTCCAGAACATTCTCATCACCCCAAATGGAGACCCCATATCCATTAGAAGTCACTACCAATTCTCCCTCCCCACCCACTGGCAACCACTAATCTGCTTTCTGCCTCTGTGGATTTGCCTGTTCTAGACATGTGACATAAATGGAGTGATACCATATGTGGCCTTTTGTGTCTGGCGTCTTTCACTGAGCATCATGTTTTCAAGGTTCATCCACGATGGAGCAGGTGTCAGAGCTTCATTCCTTTTCATGGCTGTGTAATATTCCATTGTGTGCTTAGACTGCATTCTGTTTATCCATTCACCTGTTGATGAACACTTGGGTTAACCTTACCTGTTCTCATCACTGTCTTAATATCCACGTAGTCTCTCTGGCTCGGTTTCCATGGTCACACTGGTACTGAAACGTGGTGGGATTCATGAGAAAATCTATACCTACAGGAGTGTTTATGCCTCACCTGTTGGATGTGGCCAACCAGAATGACAGCACATTTCAGACACACATTCAAAATATTTTTTCAATGTATTTCTCCTCACGTGTCCGAATGAACACAAATGTCCACCTGATTTGAATCATGATTTTTTTTTTTCTACACCAGAGTCAAGCAGTATTCTGCATGCACAGCATTTCCCTGGCCCAGAGCATCCCATTTCGTGCAATGTTTGGATGCCTTGGAGGATAGAGGGGTACTTCCTATGGGGAAATTGTCCTGAGATCTGATGCAAGCCCTTCACTCCCTTCCCCAAAGATCTGGAAAGCACAACCACACATAGGAGACCCATCTCGCTGCAGTAACTTCACACTGTTTTTCAAAATGACTCTCTGGCTAGGAGTGCACTGGACTTATTTATATTTAGCAAAATGAAACTCTTCCTCTGACCTCCTAATTAATAAGATTAAGGGATTCAGTCTGTGTGTCTGACTTGCTGTGAAGCTCCAAGACCCCTCCTGCATATTAAAACCCACCTCCTTGGGATGGCAGAACACTTGTTTGTGCGTAGGGGGGGCCCCCAGCGGCCCCAGTCTTTACCAGTCGAATAACAAAGAAAAGGAAAAAACTTAACAAATTACAGCTGAAACAAATCTTCGTCGCCCCTGTTTTCAAATTATTATATTTCTGGGGAATTTCAGTCTGTTACATGAAAAAGAAGAAAGCAGATCCACCGGGCTTTGATCGTCAGGTTATGCTAATAATGACAGGGGACATGGTGTTGAGTGACCACGGATGTGGAGCTCCCTACAACACTGACCACAGACATGCCCAGGCCCTGCTGATGCCCAGTACCCAGGCCAGGCCCAGCTCTCTGTGCACTGGTCCACCAGGTGTCCGTGTCCTGTGCTGGCTCCCTTGTCTCCAGCTTGAGAGACCAAAGTGTCTCCAGTTTTGGTCTCTCCATCTTTAGCCTTGCAGTGCCTGGACACTAGTAATCCACCAGCCATGTCTGCAGCCCTTTTTCCTGTCTGCTCCTCTGTGCAAGCTGCATCCTTTCCCTACAACCCGGCCATCTCTCCCCACTCTGAGTTTGAGGGGGGGCTCTCTCCCAGAAAGCTTCTCTGGAGGCATAAGTGTCTGTGACCCCTCTGGGCTCCAAGCAATTTTTCTTCAAGTCAATTTCCAGACAA
>NW_007743073.1:7200-13735 GCF_000696425.1 Galeopterus variegatus
AACTGATCTGAGCTGCTGGCCAGCTGTGTGACCTCTGGGGCTGGCCCCACCTTCCTGGGCCTCAGTTTCCTCTCTCATAACAGAGTTTTAATAACTTCTGACTCATGATTACTGAAGGAGTAAATTGAACCCTAAATTCTGAATTCAAATCACAGTGTTGCCATTTGTAACTACGTGCTTTGGAGACAGATGGTTGGTCTTACCAAGGGTAGTTAAGTTTGGTCATGGACAAAACGTGTAAGGAGGTCACGTATCCCATGTGCCTGACAGGGTACAGACACCCAGTAGGGCTGAAGAAGGCTCATTGCGTCACTCTGTGTGTGGTTTGCATTGTACAGCAGGCAGCGCTGCCAAAAAACATGTGACCTTCCAATGCAAGTCACACATGGGCTTCCACGTTTTCTAGCAGTGGCTTTAAAAAAGGGAAATTAATTCTTCAAATGTGTTTGATTTAGCCCAATGTATGCAAGTACTATCATGTCAACATGCATTCCGTAAAGGCTATAATGATCGAAAACGTTTTTATTCATTTATTTTATTTTTTGTTACCGTGTCTTAAAATCTAGTATGTATTTTCTACTCACGGCACATCTTGGTTCAGAGTAGCCACATTTCAGGTGCTCAAAAGATACTTGTTAGTTTTTGGCTACCACATTAGGCAGCAAAGGCTTGATTCTCCTCCAAGGTAAAACACAGTTCACATAACAATGAACGATTTACGAGTTACCCTCCTCTCCCTAACAGAGTATCCACTTTCTTAAGCAAACCAGAGATTGTGAACAACTCTATTTTAAAAATGGAGGGAACCATAAAATGCGTGTCATTTCTATAGAGTTCTCCACAGGACTCTTTCAAAAGTCAAGTGCTACCTGTACATTTTAAATATTGAATAGACTAAGTTTATTATGACTTTCCCCTTCCTAAGACGAACACATGCTTTTTATCTAAGAAAAATTCAGCAAAATGGGAAAAGGAAGGAAGAAAGTGACTTTTCACGTCAGAACTGCCTAGAGACCACTGTGGCATTTTGGGTTTATTTCCGTCTAGCATTTTTTTCCATGCATAGCTTTAGAAGGTCATTTTTCATGTATAAAAATGCAACTTCCATACCATTTCTGGGAAGTACCATCTCTTTTGAAAGTGAGGCAGAAGAGTGCAGAAGTGGCCAGCCCTGTGTGTCATTGACCCTCTTCGCCTGGTTAAGTCTTCCCTCCTCCTTAAGTGGACACTCAAGAGGTGGGAGGGGACCAGCTGGCCAGGACCGGCGGTGAGTGCAGCAGGCAGAGAGCAAAGGCCCTGAGTGGTAAGAACTTGGCTTCTAGCAGCTGTTGTCCTGAAGTGTGAGGTTCAGGGAGTAAAGACAAGATGGTAGGAGCCACTCGGGGGACAGACAGGACAGGTGGCACCTCTGGTCAGAGGTGAGGAGTTGGGCTTCTCCTTCATGTGTGATGGATGTGGGAGAGTTTTAAGACAAAGCTGATGGCAGAAGATGACAGCACCTGTCTGTGGCTGCCATGCAGAAAATAGATCGGAGGGAGTGAGACTAGCAGCTGGGTGACAAGTCTTCCAGGAAAGAGCATATGGTGGCTTGGGGCAGGTGCAGGAGAGACAGAGCTGGAGAGGTGTCTTCGTTCTTCCGTCCCCTTCACCCTGGCCCCAGATGTCTCAGGCCTGCAACATGCACATTCTCGAAGTGCGGGATCTTTGGTCCCGTGTCTTTCGTATCCCGTTCTCAGAGACTGGGGTGTGTGCCACTTTGCTTTCTTGTTATTCAATCCATTGGTCCTCTTGGTTGCAAGCAAGAAGAAGGATGCTCTGGTTTTCTGCACCAAAAGGGGGACAGGTGGAACATTCTGGGCTTTCTAGACTTTGAGGGAGAGTATAGGGTGTGGTAGGTTCACTAGTTTCTTCCCTCAGAAAAGATATCTGTGTCCACCTGGAACCTCAGAATGGAATCTTATTTGGAAATGGGATCTTTGCAAATGTAGTCAAGGAAACGATCTTGAGATGACATCATCCTGGATTAGGGCAGGCCCCAAATTTATTAACAGGTGTCCTTATAAGAGACAGAAGAGGAAACACAGACACAGAGGAGAAGCCACGTGAAGACAGAGGCAGAGACTGGAGTGATGCAGCCACAAGCCCAGGGATGCCTGGAGCCACCAGGAGCTGGAAGAGGCAGGAAGCATCCTCCCCTGGAGTCTCTGGAGGGAGCACGGCCCTGCCACACCTGGATCTCAGACTTCTGCCAGCAGGACGGGGAGAGGACACATTCCTGTTGTTTTCAGGGCCCTATTTGGTGGTCATTTGTTAAAACAACCCTAAGAAATGAATTCAGAGAACAACTCAGAAAATGTTCAGGGACCAGAGGCATTCTGAGAGCCACACTTTGAGACCTGCCCATCTCTCTTTGCCATTACCTGGACAGATGCTGCTTCTAAATGCTCTGATGTGGTTCCCACCCACTGCAGATCAGGAGCCAAGGGACTGAGTCCAGAGTCAAGGCTAGGACAGTGTCCATTGACTGTCCAGGATCAGCAAGGGGTCTGGCCCCGTCAGTTTCTCCAGTGGGAGGTTGTACCCCATAAGGGGATTTTACCAAAGAGAGGGGTCAGGAGCCGTGGTAGGTGAGAGGACTGAATAGCAGAAAGGGGACTGGTATTTCCAGTGACGGTGTTTGTGACATACGGAGGAATGTCTGGTTTACATCAGAGTAGAGGTGAGTGCTTCCAACTCTGTGGGTAACAGTAAAACACTGATCAGTGTTAGAGTTTGAACAGAGTGATCCTTTGTGGAGGGGGTGTATGGAGAATCCTAATATTTTAAAATAAAATGTCATAAGTATTTGGATTAAAGGGACTCATTACTAAAAAAAAAAAAAAAACCAACAAAACAAAAAAACCCACAAAGGTTTTGTAGACATAAAGGAAAAATAAAAGCATTACAAAGACTATGAAAACTCTTCCATCTGAGATGTTTCCTGTTTAACCTCACTGTGGCCCAGTAGTGACGTTTCCACGTATTAAAAATGTCCAGGGGCCGGCCCGGTGGTGCACTGTGCTAGTGCGCCGCTTGGGAAGTGCGGCGGCGCTCCCGTCGAGGGTTCGGATCCCACATACAGACCGGTTCCCGCTCACTGGCTGAGCAAGGCGCGGGGGCAACACTGAGGGTTGCGATCCTGTTGCCGGTCCCGGTCTGGTACGGGGGCGACACTGAGGGTTGCGAACCGTTGCCGGACACGGAAAAAGACAAAAAAAAAAAAAAAATGTCCAAAGCATGTATTGGTACTCCTAGAAGTTTTTTTTAACTTAAACTTTTAATTTTGAGATAGTTGTACACTCACATGCATTTGTAAGAATGAATATAGATGTTTCCCCCTATGGTGACATCTTGGAAAAAACTCTAGGGCAGTATCACAACCAGGATATGATGTTGATATAGTCAAATATGGAATATGTCTATCCCCACGAGGGTCCTGTATGTCGGTGTTTTATGGCCACGTCTGCTTTACCCGTACCCCGACCCCTCCTTAACTTCTGCCTCCCACTCGTACGTTCATGATTTCTATAGTTGTATCATGTCAAAGATGTTACGTAAATCGAATTGTATATGGTGCAACCTTTTGGAATTGGCTTTTCTTTTCTTTTTCACTGAGCATAATTTTCTGGAGATCCATCCAGGTTGTTGTGGGCATTGATAGTTTGTTCTCTTTTATTGCTGAGTAGTAAGTATTCCACGGTATGGATGTAGCTCGTTGTGTTTAATCCTTCACCCGTAGAAAGAGACGTATGGGTAAATGTAAATGTTTGCGAACAGCTTTTTGCATGAGCACTAGTCTTAAATCCTCAATTTAAAATCCACAATTGCTGGATCATCTGGTACTTGCAAGTTTTATTTTTTAAAAAAAACCGCCAAACTCTTTCCAAGAGTGGCTGTTCTGTCCTGCATTTTCAGCAGCAATGTTTGGGTGGCCTGTTTTCCTTTCAAACCCAGAAAGCATCGTTTTGGAAAATCATGTGTTCTTTTCCATTTTAAGTATTTTAAGTTCATGATCTAGACATTTCTAACATATGAGGAAGATATAGGCCCTATTTTTGTTGTTTGTGAAGCAACTGTGTGTCTTTAAAACTGGTTCTATAACAATGGTGAGATTGGATCTCTACAACAACACTTGTAACATTCTGTGTTTCTAAGGACTTCGGCAAAGGCTATGTGCAAGCAGGCAGTCTGTAGGTTCATTTTTGGGTTCTGTCGATGACCCTTTGTAGATGTGACAGCTAAGAGATATTAGTGAGAGGTGAAACCTGCTATCAGGCTGGGTTCTAGGGTTTTTCCGCAACCGTGGTGATGGGCTACTCCCACCTGGACCCCCTTGGGACTAGAGGCAAGTATTTCTGGGATAACTGGAAGCAGAGCAAAGAGAAACTAAAGGAACCCTAGTGAGCTTGGGTCCATCTTGGCCCCATTGTGATATTCAGGAAGGGACCAGCAGCCGTGGAATGTGGGTGGCCTCCAGAAGCTGCGAAATTCAAGGATATGTGCTCTCCCCTAGAGCACCCAGAAGGAATCAGCCATGCTGACATCTTCATTTTAGCCCAGGGAGACCCATTTTGGACTTCTGATTTCCAAAACTGTAAAGTGATAATCCCTGTTGGTGCCACAACGTTTGCGGAAATTTGTTACAAGAGTCACAAGAAACTCATATAGATAAATTATCAGATCAGTTTTCTGACCTCTCGTAGCATCGCCAAGAGTCACACTGGTCTTGGGATGCTATGGACTGAATTGTAGCCCCTCCCCCCAATTTATATCTTGAAGCCCAAAGTCCAAGTGGGACCATGTTTGGAGGTGGGGCTTTTGGGAGGTGATTAGGTTGAGGTGAGGTCATGAGGGTGGAGCCCCTGTGATGGCATTAGTGTCTTTATGAAAAGAGGAGGACACTCCAGAGCTCCCTTTCTCTCTGTTAGGGAGGATGCAGCAGGAAGACACCGTCTGCAAGGCAGAAAAGAAGCTGTCACCAGGATCCGAGTCTGCCACGTGTTCATCCTTCATCTTCCCAAACTGCCAGAACGTAAATTCTGTTTAAGCTGCCCTGTCTGTGGCACTTTGCTAAGGCAGCCTGAGCTGATGTGTGCATGGAGAAGTGGTGACCTATAGATGGGAGATTGTACCTGGATTGTCAGAATGATCCACGCAGCACGCAATGAGGGCTATTTTCTAGGACCTCTGCCCAGGCTCATCTGCAGTGGGCATATCTCCTTAATTATGCTTGTGTTTCCTAATGATTGCAGCTTTAAAAATCCTTTATGCCATCCTGTAGATTGAATGTCCCCCCCAAACTCATTGAAGCTTAATTCGTGTCCCCCAGAGTCCCTGGTATTGGAAACTTGGCCCCCACTGTGACAGCGTAAAGAGGGTGGGAAATCCTATTGTGGTAGTCAGATGGCTGGGCCTTGAAGAGACCCGTTCTAAGACCCTGCTGTAGTGAATGGATTAATAATGGTGATCGGGGTGTGGTTCTGAGGGTTTTAAAAGGGGAGCACATGAGAGTCTTTCTCTCTCCGCTCTGCCATTTTCTGCCATGTGAAACCCCTGCATTGTTGTAAAGCCACCACCAAAGAAGACCCTCACCAGATGTGTTCCCTGAACTTTGCACTTCCCAGCCTGTGAAACTGTAAGCAATGAATATTGTTTCTTTATAAACCACCCAGTTCCAGGTATTCCAGGAATTTTGCTGTAAGCAACAGAAATGGACAAATACATGCCATTTTGCTTTGAGTGACATCAGAAAAGGCAGATTAAATTGAAAAATGCAAAGTGATACAGCTGACGTTTTCAAGAAAGTGTAACAGTGTTGGGGGGATTTCTAGCCATACTTTTGTACATAATGACTGTACCAAAATAGTCACTGGCACCCTCCATGCCTGGTGAAAGGATGTTAATTGACAGGTATCAGATTGCTTAGGCCTTGAGACTCACCGGGTCCTGGGCACAAGTGCCTGTTACGTGGTGGCATCTGTTTTCATGCATTCAGTCTTTGAGGAAATATGTATTCAGAAGACGTGTAGGAAGAACACCCTCCCACTGGCGTTGGACAGGGAGGAATCTGATAATAATTACTGCATCTTTACGTCAAAGTCACCACCACCAAGTTTATTGTAACATTCTATATTCATTTGTCAGTGTCTAAAATTAACCAGGCTCACAGAGAGCCTCCAACACATGGTCCCAGAAATGCAACATTATTGGTCATTCCTGGATTTCATCATAAAATGGGCTGCTGTGGTATTTTTAGCACAGAACACTGAGACAGAACCTAATATAATCATATACTCGTGTGTCATCAAGGTAATATATATCTCTGGATGTTTTCTTTAGGAAAAAAAAAAGAAAAAAAAAGAGGTCTTTTTGAACTAGGGAAGGAAAAGAAGGAAAGAAAAAGTGATTAATTTGTTTAGGGAGAAATAGGCATAAGTTCTTTTAAATTGATAAATATTTGGTGAAGTCCTGCTGCAAGAAGACACTGAATTCAGTG
>NW_007743073.1:14051-19872 GCF_000696425.1 Galeopterus variegatus
TGCAGGCAAGAGAGCACGCCCAGGGTCCCATGGCAGGAGCTGGGGACAGCATCCCCAGGAGCACACCAGAAACAACACTTCTGCACAGGTGGCCCACCACAGCCACCATCACAGCCACGGCTACTGCAAAAGTGGCTTGACACCGCATCAGTAGCCACAGCCACCGTGCAGGTGGCCTGCTAGACACACAACTACATTGACAAAGAGAGTCACCACTGAAGACCAGAAAAAAAAGAGGACGTCTCTCTCCTCAAAGTCCACTCCAGGGTAACAGAAGCGACTGCCCTACCAGATGACCAGACACTGACGTGGGGATGCTAGAAATACAAAAAAGAAGAAAATATGACTTGACCAAAGGAATGCAGTAATTCTCAAATACCAGGCCCTATAGATTGGAACCCTTGAAGGGATTGAAAAGGAATTCTGAGCAACACTCTTACTGAAACTCACTGAGATACAAGAAGACTCAGTTAGACAACACAATGAAACAAGAGAAAAAATCCAGGATCTGAAGGAGGAAATTTACAAGGAGATAAATACCTTAAAAAACAATGTAGCATTTTAATACAGGTGTTTGCAAGTATAAATTTTCCTCTAAGCACTGCATGAGCCCTGCATCCTATAAATTTTAATATGTTGAGCTTTGATTTTTATGTCAAAGTTCTCGTCCATTTTCCTGTGATATCTCTTGTTTCCCATTGTTTATTTAGGAGACTGTTGTTTAATTTCCACACATTTGTGAGTTTTCTAAATTTCCTTCCCTTACTGTGGTCAGAGAACATGCTTTCTATGATGTTAGTCTTCTGAAGTGTAGGGAGACTTGTTGTGTGCAGGAAGAGCGTTATCACCAGAGCAGTACTGGTGGAGGTGTCCCCTAGGGGAAAGGAACCCACTGGTGTGGTGAGTGACCGTTTCACGGTAGACTTGAGGGTTATCTATCAACCATCGCTCTCAGGGATCTGCTGGTTTTGACTCTGTTCTTGGTTTCCTGGTGGCAGCAAACAAACGGTCAGGGAGTAGCTCATTTTAGCACCTTGGAAAAGCCAGAGCAGCTCCATGAACTGGGCTAAAGAGCGAACAAGTATTTAATTTAATTCTGGCCTCAAGGCAGTGAACTCCCCTTCTACGTAGAAGGACGCTTAGAAGGAACCCACCGAGTCTGAGACATCGGTTCTCTCGACCGTGAGGAGAACACCGGAGTAGCTCATGCGGGGCAGGCTGTCTGGAGGATGTTTGTTGGTGTTAGGCTTCTGGAATCTTCCAGACCAAAAGGAGGTTCCTGTGGCTGAGCTGGGGAGACCCTGCTTTCTAAGCCCTTTCCAGATGCAAGCCAGAGAAGTCACAGGTGGTTAAGGAACAGCGGGATGGTTTCCCCTCCACCCAAAACAGTTCAATCTGCCTGGTGTTCCTCTATTGATTATCATGGCACACACCATCCAGGTGTTCAAGGTGCTTCTCACGACCCCAAAAAGGCCAAGTTCCTGTTATGCATTCACTTTTTCGGCTCATTAATTTTTTTTTTTTTGTCTTTTTCCGTGTCCAGCAACGGATGGCAACCCTCAGTGTCGCCCCCGTACCGGACCAGGACCGGCAACGGGATCGCAACCCTCGGTGTTGCCCCGGTCTGTATGTGGGATCCGAACCCTCGGCGGGAGCGCCACCACGCTTCACAAGCGGCGCACTTATCCGCACAGTGCGCCACCGGGCCGGCCCACGGCCCATTAATTTTTGACGGCGAGCCCTGTCGTCCTTAGCCCATGAATAAACGATGTCCACAAAAGGAAATCCTGAAGTCGGGGATTCACTTCTAGGTTTCTCCCCAGAGTAAAAAATATACCTTAAAAAAAAAAAAAAGACCATTGTAGCAGGAAAAGAGTGTAGGAAGATGTCAGAGTATGTTGTAAAAGGCCACGTTTTCTGTTGCGGAGAGTTCTCAGAAGGAATGGCCTTTCTCTGTGTGGTGGTCAGCCTTAAGGTGAATATAGTATTTTTGCAGCATTAGAACCCAAGAAAATGTCATTTTTCCCTCTATTCCTTTTAAAATCAAATTACAATGTGACATTCAATAAAATATCTTTTGTGCAGCTAATAAAATGCGACCCTCACTGCGTTGACAATTAAAGCCCAGGGTTCAACACACCGCCCCGATTCAGTTTATGGCTTTGCTTTGAAGTCAGACTTTCCTATATTAAAAAAAAAAAAAAAAGCCCATTATTTATTAATAGCCTTCTATGTTTTAAAAGTTTCTTTTTCTTGTGTGGAGAGAAAAAAAAAAATCATTTGCCTTTTAATGGGGTGTCAGATTTGTTTTCCAAACCTTCTAAAAGGTTATCGTTGTTACATATGGACAAGTGCTTTCTTCCGAATCAATGAAGACTCTGTTTTCAGGGTAATTCACCGGCCGTCCCTCGGCAGTTCCGTGGAAAACTTAATTTCACCATTTTGCAAAGTGGAGGGGTGGGACCTTTCTCTGCGGTTAACTATTTTCACATGGCGGGAAAAATGGGAGGCGAGCTCCTCACACGTACTAAATAACCCGCAGGCCGTCCTGTGTCCAGGGCATCTTGGCAGTGGGGTGGGGGTCAGAGCTCAGAGAGATGTCCAGTTGAATTAGATGCTTCATAAACCTGCTGGCAATTAACTCTCCACCCGCCAGGCGCCCATAGCTAATGCTGAGGGTAACGGGAAGAGAACAGGGTAGATTTGGCTCAAGAGAGCTGAATTTTCTTGCATTACCAGCATTGGGAGATTGCCCTCAGGGTTGGGGGACTGGTTTACAACCACCCAGCTGGTGGTCTTCACGAGCTGCCCATGAGGGTCTGTTCAGGTCTAAATTCTAACCTACCCACTTGGAGATGGGCTGTTTTTTTCTAGAGGGGAGTGTCAAAAGCAGCTGTGAGTCTGCTCAGGTAACAGCAGACATGAGCGATGCATTCAGACTTCTGACCTGCGTCCACTCCTGTTGTGCTGGGTGGGAGCGGGGCATCCCAGACCCATGGGACCCTCCAGACCATGAGGCTGTGACTGCCACTGCCTGGCTGGAGCAGTGACCTGCGCGTGGTAGGGAACGTGAGGGGACAGGTTTGTCCCATTTTCAGCCAAGGGTTTAGTGAACGGAATCACAGGACCTGTGCATGTCCCTTTCCAGGAGCAAAGACCACCCAGACAAAGGTGGGGGTCCCTGCATTCTCCATGTTTGGGAGGGGACAGTGTGTCCCTCACTCCCCTGGGGCCTGGGCTTGGTCAGGGGAGCTGTGAGATGGTGATTCCTTTCATGTGGCCCTGTGATTCTGTAGGACGTCCACACACCCGGGAGGTCAGCCCAAAGCACGGAGCCTGAGGCTCTGACTGTGCCCCGGATGCTGGTGTGAGCTGCTTCTGCAGGGGTGGACAGAGTCCGCTTAACCCCACTCCGGATGGTGCCTCCAGACTGACCTGTGACCCTAATCCCTGCCCTGTCACCCCAGGTGTGACCTCTGACCTCAACCCCTACCTTGTGACCCAAGAAATGACTCCTGACTTGTGACTTCTAAAGTGATCTTTGTCCCCCATCTCCACCCTGTGACCACAGAAGTGACCTCTGATACTGTTCCTTACCCTGTGACCCCCAGAAATGGCCTATGTCCTGTGACCCCTGCCATGACTTCTGATTTAGATCCTTACCCTTATACCTCCAGACATGACTTTGATTCTCACACTGTGACCCTCAGATGTGACCTTTGCCCCCAATCCTCACTCTGCCACCTCCAGGTGTGATCTCTAAACCTGATCCTTGTTCATCCCCAGGTGTGACTTCTGACTCCAGTCCCTACCTTCTGACCTTCAGGTGTGGCTTCTTGCCCTGGTCTCCATACTGTGACCCCAGATGTGACCTCTGTCTCTGGTCCCCACCCTATGACCTGTGGATGTGGCCTCTACCATGACCCCAATCCTGTGATCTCAAGTCTCAGCCTGTGTACACAATCCCATTCCTGTGACTTTGGTGTGACATTTTTGGATGTGACCTCTGTCTCCAGTCCCCGACCTGTGACCTCCCATTCTGACCTCTTCCCCGATGTATGTTCCTGGCTCAGCTCCATGTCCCAAGGGCAGGGTGGGAATCTTGGAGGTTTTTAGGAACCACTCAGTGATTGGTACATTTCTAAAGTGTTGTGTGAACCCCAAACCCAGGGGGCCACAGCTTCAAAACTGGTACAAGTGTGGTCGACTAGAGTGATGTCAGAAGCTGGGATGTTTCTCACCTTGGGCAAAATACCTAGGGAAACTGAGGCAGGGCTTTATGGCAAAGGACCAGGCCATCTACCTGCACTTTTCACTGAGGGTCAGATATTGTTTTACCCCAGCCAAGTGGAGGGGAAAGGGATTTATTTAGCAGAGGAAGCTGTAGCCTCTTTGCTCTCTGGCCTGAGGAACAACCTCTATCGTTCAGGTCGTTTTCCTTCTGGTTTTATAATGTGATAGTGAGGGTGAGGAATTTGATATTATGGTGTCCAGGAAAATGTCGTTTTCCCGGAGGGTACAATTCATTCTATCTTCGAGCCTTTGCATGTGGGAAGCCCTGGGGTAGGCTGGCTTGTTTCCAGCCTGTTGGAGGCCAAACTGTCTCTGAAATTCTGTCATCATCTAGAAAAGAGGGAGACGTGTTCTGAGAATCTAGGGTGTGGGGAAGCGCACCCCAGTGGGGCTGAGGTTTTAGCAAGCTAGACTGGCCAGGGAGGTGATCCGTGACTCTGGGTGGCACGGGGCTGATACTGCACTGAGAGGAATACATGACATAAACAGAGACATGGCAGCCCAGGAGCTTTACAGGACACAAACTCAACACACATGACCAGCCCTTCCCTGCCGGTATCCACCATATCCGAGAACAATCAGGTTCCCAAAATTTCCCCCTGAATAGGACCTAGGACACATCCCCGGTTGGCCACATCGGCGGAGAGTAACAATCTCCAGAAAACTAAAAGCTAATTCTAAACTAAATTAAAACTAATTCGCTGAAGCCTCAATGCCAGGGAGAGCAGAATCTCTCTCTCCTTCCCTGTGCCAAACTTTATCAGTGCAGACGGCTTTGACGCTCACGATCAAAGAGTCTAAATAGGTGAGCATTTAATTATTTGTTCTTAATTGTAATCCTCATTAAGGATTCCACCTTCACCATTAGCATATCATAAGACATCTTACGCAGATAGAAATTAAAAAGATTCATTTTCTCATTCTCGAGACATCACTTAGTGAGATTAATACTGAGCCTGGATCTACACAAATGTAGTGCAAGACCACGCGACGGGAGGGTTTGTCCGCTTCTCTTTGCTGTGGCTCAGAGAGGTGACCCTGACTGTCTTTGTCGATGGCAGGGAACGTGCAGGGTGAGGCTGATGTGGTCAAGGTTTGATCTGCAGAATCAAAGACAGTCCCCTGGAATCTTCATGGTGACCTTAGAGCAACAATGACAACATGTCTACACCATGTCCTGGTAGGACTCAACACGTAACCGTTACCCCAGTAAAAGAAAAACCCAGCCATGCTCTCCCGGGGCCACATTGAAACTTCCCTGTGATGTACTTGGTTCAGTTTCCAGGAGGTATTCTTCCCGGGTTCATCGGCGTATCCTCCCCTCAAGTATAGAGTATCTCCGGTGGGTCACCAATGTCCTCACCCAGAGTGAATGTAGAATAACGCGGGAGCACAAAACGCAGAGGACCCGGCATGTGGGACACTGGTGTCGGTAGAGACGCAGCTATGAGCATCGCTGAAAGTCCACGTCCATCTCTTCTCCTCTTCCTAAATTCCACTGCCCTTATCCAGGACATGGCTGTCCACA
>NW_007743074.1:0-14796 GCF_000696425.1 Galeopterus variegatus
AGGATGGCTAATATCCAAAAGGCTGAGAATGAGAATGATAAGGGCTGGAGAGATTGTGGAGAAAAAGAAACTCACATACACTGTTGGTGGGACTGCAAAATGGTGCAGCCTCTATAGAAAATGGTATGGGGGTGCCTCAAACAATTGCAGATAGATCTGCCATATGACCCAGCTATCCCACTGCTGGGAATATCCCCAGAAGAAGGGAAATCATCAAGTCGAAGATATACGTGTTCCCCAATGTTCATTGTAGCACTCTTTACAATAGCCAAGAGTTGGAACCAGCCCAAATGTCCATCATCAGATGAGTGGATACGGAAAATGTGGTATATCTACACAATGGAATACTACTCAGCTATAAAAATGAATGAAATACTGCCATTTGCAACAACATGGATGGACCTTGAGAGAATTATATTAAGTGAAACAAGTCAGGCACAGAAAGAGAAATACCGCATGTTCTCACTTATTGGTGGGAGCTAAAAATAAATAAATAAATTCACACACATACACACAATCCGGCGGGTGGCGGGGGGAAGAAGACTTAACAACTACAACTCCTTAATGTTGATACAACAAACAAACAGAAAGGACACTGTTGGGTGGGAAGGGGGAGAGGGAGGAGGGAGGAGGGTTTCGGTAATGGGCCACAATAATCAACCTCATTGTATATCGACAAAATAAAATTTAAAAGAAATGATGAAAACTTGTCTTTGGGCTGGCCTGGTGGCACACTGCTACAGTGCACCGCTTGGGAGCGCGGTGGCGCTCCCGCCGATGGTTCGGATCCCACATACAGACCGGTTCCCGCTCACTGGCTGAGCGAGGTGTGGGGGCAACACCGAGGGTTGCGATCCCATTGCTGGTCCCGGTCTGGTACGGGCACGACACTGAGGGTTGCGATCCGTTGCCGGACACAAAAAAAGACAAAAAGGAAAAAAAAAAAAAAAAGAAAAAGAAAACTTGTCTTTTGTTAAACTCTAAATGTCTCCATGAGTAGTGTTTTTGTACCACTTTTGCAGTGCAGATGGGACAGTGATTATGTAAGAGAATGTCCTTATTTTTAGGAGATGTATGATAGAGTATTTTGAAGTAAAGAGCCACCTCACACGGCTCAGTAAATCAATCAAACATGGCAAAATGTTAGTAGCTGCTGAATGTAGGTGAAGGGTATGAGTAATCAATTTTCTTTGTTGTACCCATTTCATAAGCTTTTAAGGTGGAATATGTTTATCCAAAGGCTCTTCTATTCATCTTCCCCTTAAAGTCTTCAGACCTTACTTAAAGTGAAACTCCCATCACAATACTTAGCACTATTCTGCACCAGGGCTTAATGCATATGAAGGAACACAAGATGCAAAAGTTAATGAAATGAAATATAATACAATGTGGATGTAGTTAGTTTTTCATACATTTTTAAAGTAATATCAAAAACATTTGTTAATTTCTTTCTGCTTTTTGAACAAAGACCGTTTCTTATAACATTAAAAATGTCGGTGGAGGGTCAAAAAATGTACTATATTTCATTATCAAGTCTTAACAAAGTCTAGCAGTTTAAAGCTAATTTAGTTTATTTTGGACGGAACCAGAACAAACCAAAGGAACTAAACAAACACTATCTGGCATGTAACAAAAAAACAGTTTTTGTAATTTTACCCACCCTGCTGGTTGCTAACAGGAGCTTCTCCAAATATCTCAACCACTCAAAAATAAACTCTGCCTTCTGAACTTCACCTAGTTGATTGTATGCTTCTTCATTCAGCAATAAACTATGAGCTAATTCCATTCCTTGCAGCAAATTCTCCAAGCTGGGCACGATTCTTCTCATTAAACTTTAGTCAGTTTACCTAAAAACAAATCTGCAATAGAAGAAAATAACATATTTTAAAAGGAGAGTAAAGAGGAAGGCAATCACAATACTGGAAATCTTCACAAAAAAGCGAAAGCATAATTAAACGTATACATCTTTTATAACAGCTCTGGGTGCATCTGGGAAAATCCCAATAATAAGTTTTAGTTAACAATGACATAAAATCCACCTTTGTATTCTGTACTCTTTTTAAAAGAATAGACAGGTAACATAGAGCAGCATTATTGGCATTCATAAGCAAAATCTTGCTAAATAGAAGAGACATCTCACTAAAATTCTGGAAATTCTAAGGTTAGACTCCTCAGTGTTAGGTTTTCAGTTTTCTTTGTAGTCTAAATACCCTTTTACTAAAATGGGTCACAGGTACATATTAACAACTGACTAAATAACGAGACCTACTAAAATTTTATTGAAGGTTGCCATCTCTCTGGGCCTTTGCCTAGGTACATGTCCTGCCATTTACCTGGAGATCCAAACAAGGAGCAGAGAGACTTTTGACCATTAGCATCTGTTTCCCCAGCCTAAAAAAGACACTGCTTGTAGTTTTAGGCCAGGAGTTTTAGGAAAGTGTCCCATCTCATCTCTAGTAGATAGTCTCCTTATCCCTATGAGCCTTGTTATGAAAGCAAACTTTTTTTTTTAAGGCACTTAGATGAATGTTGTTCAGGTATTGTAGAAATAAAGACCATATCTGCTCTGACCCAGATCTAATGTAGCCTTAATTTTGTCCTAGTAAATAATCAACAGAAGACACAGAAGATCTGTCTGTTTTATTCATCAGCATCTCCTAAGATACACCTTAATGCCTTTTCAGAACATATATAACATATAAACATGTATATGCATATATACGCAAACACAAATTTATAAGGTGGCATTTTGATTATGGGACAGAATTTTATTTTTATAAGGTGCATGCTCAAGTATATTACTGCAACTCACTTTGAAATGGCTGAGTAAATCAATCAGTCAACCATAAAATATGGCAAAATGTTAATAGGTTAAAGTAATTAGTGAGTACGTAAGTGATCATTTTACTATTCTTCAATTTTTTTTTTTTTCCTTTGGTGGCTGGCTGGTACAGGGATCCGAACCCTTGACCTTGGTGTTATCAACACTGTGCTCTACCCAACTGATATAACTGACCAGTCTCTATAATTGTTCTGCATTTTTTAAAGAGATCACAGTAAAAAATAGAAAAAAAGATTACTTAAATAAGAAAAGAAATAAAAATACAAGCTGGCTTTAAAAAAAACATTGGTAGGGCCGGCCCGTGGCTCACTCGGGAGAGTGCGGTGCTGATAACACCAAGGCCCCGGGTTCGGATCCCATATATACGGATGGCCGGTTCGCTCACTGGCTGAGCGTGGTGCTCACAACACCAAGTCAAGGGTTAAGATCCCCTTACCGGTCATCTTTTAAAAAAAAACAAAAAAAACAAAAAAAACATTGGTACTTACAGGAGTAGAAGCTATCATCAAGAACATTAAACAGAGAAGGCACCGCATACATACATTAAAGATGGGTACTCCTATTCACCAATGTATCAAAAATAAATTTGAATAAAACTACAAGCTAAATATAAACAGTTTAATGAAATTTCATAAAAACATAGAATGCTATGGGTAATTAAACTAAAATATTTAAAATATATATCTCACATACCCCTAAACAAATTTCAATCTTTTACAGAGAAGTCAGTAAGTAAAGATGTGTTAGAAAATGAGATGAGAGACATTGGGAAGGCTTTACTTTCTTTCATTTTCTTCTCCCAGAGAGTTTACTGGTATAAAATTACTTAGAATATCAGATCATCATCATTGTTACATAACTGAAAAAAGCCTCTTTAAAAGACAGTAGTCACAAATTGGTTCCCTGTTGGCCAAACCTGGCCTGTAAAGTACTGGGAGAAAAAAATTAGTTGCTAACATTTAAACACAAGAAGATTGCTCATAAAAATCTGGGTACATATTCCCACATAGCAGTGAATGTCTGAATCTAAGAGGAGCAGGGACTCTCCAGGAGGCCACGGTGCCACCTACCCTGCCTTATGCACTTACATTATTTGCCAACTTCTATAGGTTTCTTTTAAAATTTTACTTAACTTCCGTGGATTTTCTATTTAAATTTTCAACTCCTGCTCTTTTTCTTACTTGGGTCCTCTGGCTTGGACCAGTATTCTAGGCATTATGCCACTATCCCAGAGGCCAAAAACAGCTTTCATCCAGCTACCACTGTCTTCTCAAGTCTGTGTGCTACTTTAGCCATCAGGGTTGTCCCCTCTCAATCAGTCCTGCCTGCCTGCCCAATACCACCCATGACCTGGCACTCAGAGTATTTAAAAAATAAAAACAAAACAAAAAACTTAGGTTATTTTCAGAAATGTTACTTTAAAAAAAAAGAAAAATACAAACAGTGCTAAGAAATTCTTTTTTCCAGAGATAACATGAATTCTATCTAGCTTCTTGTTTTTTTTTTTAAAAAAACCCTTCTTTCCTTAAATTATCCAAGTGAACCGGCCAAAATATTCACAATTAGGGATAAAGTTAATAAATGCTAGAGAAATAATTTAATAGGAAGAAACCTATTAAGAATACAGAAGGTAAGAAGTAAGTTTGCACTCAATATCTATAATCATTTGAGAGAAAAAAAATAACCTCGGTATCAAAGAAAAATTTCTTGTAACCACCAAGACAAATCAAAATCCTATTTTAAGAATCAAATTACCCTTTCTAGAGGTCATTAGGACTGCTGAAGAGACATTTTTTCCCCTCAGGCAGCAGCAATATTGTGGTGTAAAGTGATCTATCAAGAAACAAAACAGCTAACACGTGATAATAAATAATTTAGTAAAAAACTTGAAATCATAAGCAGGACATAAAGTTATCTATAATGCCCTCAATACATTCCTCACATAAATTACTCCTAAAGGAAGTAGACAGTTCATATTGGTAATCTTACATCTGAACCCCCAAGTCTATAATGCACCTGAAATCTCCACACATGCACTATCAATGTGATAAGCAAACACATTTTGCAAATAACAGATTCTCCTGCTGTTATCTGAAGTCTTACTTTAGGAAGATGGATACGAATGCAGTCAATGTTATCTGCTGAATGTTTTAATAAAACCATAATCTTATATATACCTGAGAAATACTTGTTTTTCTAATTTTTCTTTTGTTTCCCATTCTTATGTTTCTGTTGTGATTAAAAGTGATTGACTTATTAAAAGGGAACATGTACAGCAATATACTTAACCATATTTTTCAAAGTATTGTTAGTTGCTACTAGAAAGATTTCATAAAACTACTGCTCCAACCGAAAGACCAGACATTTTTAACAGTAGCTAATACTTATTGACCACTTACTAAAGTCTAGGCACACTCTAAGTGCTTTACCATTTATTTTCTTAAAACTGTCCATGAAGTAGCTATTTTTATTAGCCCTATCTTAGAGATGAGGACACTGAGGCAAAGAAAAGCAAACTAAGTAGCTTTCCTAAGGTCACCTAGAACGTGGCCATGCACTTAAGCAATCTGACTCTAGACATGTACATGTGCTTTAACCACTATATACTATGCTGCCAGCCTTTCACTCAAGCCCCTCAAGCAACCTAGAAGACAGTCATTTTTAAAAAGCTTAGACCTTGTAGATAATTTGTGAATAGTATGGAACTACAGATTATTGCACTGTTTCCCAAACACAGAACACCAGTTCTTCATTTTAATGTTTGGGAATCTCAGATTAAAACATAGTTACGGTTTTTACCTTTAAGATTTCTCAGGGTATTTAATAAGGTTAATGTGCATTATGAATGTCCACAAATGAACTATAGTATACAGTATTAGTCAAAATGCTGCCAGCACAACATTAACTTCCAGACCTGAGTAACATGCTCCAAGGAGAAACACTACTCGTTATGATCACTTATCCTATATTTTTAAAAGGTACACAAGATTATTAAATCCATTACATAACATCCAAACACTGTATGTGCTTACCCTAAAGCCAATAACTGAACTGAGTTATAAAGGCCCTTAGATATTTTTTAGACTATATGTTTCTCTAGGGCACTATTTACTTCTTAATAATAACTGCCTGTATTTTGTGTACAACAGATCATCCTAGTTAGTCATAATTTTCATCACTGAGGTCTTCTATGTTGAAAAAGTAGGGGGGACTGGTTAGCTCAGTTGGTTAGAGTACAGTGTTTTAACACCAAGGTCAAGGGTTTGGACCCCCTTACTGGCCAGCCTCCAACGAGAAAAAAAAAAAGAGAGATAAAGTAGGCACCATGAACTAGACCTAAGTTATGAAGATACTGTTCAAATCATGCTTCTAAAACTGGGATAACCCCAGTAGTATGGCAACAGAAGAAACATAAAGCATATTACTAGAGGATCAAATTTTTACTTAAAGATTTTCCCCCTGACAATAATTAAAACATTAGTTTATATTCAAACACATATGCACATAATATGCAATAGAAAGCAAAATTAATAAACCATTTCAAGACAAAACATGCAAACTTAAAGCAATTCTGAGCATGACAATGCCTTTCTAGACTTCCTTTAACAAAATCACTCCCCTGGCTGGTAAGAACACTGGCTTAAGGGAAACATTTAAGAACCACTAAGCTACTAATAAGTTACATTATAGTTAATTGCCATTTCTACAGGTCAAAAAATGACTGAATATTGGCAATTCATACGATTCAACTTAAGTACCATGCTCAGTCTTCAAAGATTATGCATAGCGTATGAGAGGCTAATTCTGCACTTTGCACAGTATTCTTTTGAATGGCTCTCTATTAAGCCCAGTGACTTTATTAGCCTGGAGTAACACATGTGTATAAATATTGTGAACTACTGATACACAAAGGAACCAGCAGGGGGCCAATTTTCCAAGGCCAGAGTTTCTAAAGTAACTTCTCCAAAGCCATCTCCAAGAGCAGTTAAGTACTATATGACCAACAAGGGCTAGTTTTCCTTCTGAAAATGAGTTAGCATCAAATTTATGTAAACAAGGTAGTCTGAACACCTTCAATCTCAAAAAAACATACAGGATGTTGTTCTGTTTGTATGTCTACCTGTCCTGATAGAAAGTGCTAACATAATTTTCTCTCTCTGGGGTTTACAGATCTATTTTGGTAGAGATGGAAACATGCTGAAATTTATTGGGGGGGGGAAGTCTTCCTAATCTTGGTCATTTTAGTTTCTTAAAATGATTATGTCGGGCCGGCCTGGTGGGGCACTCGGTAGAGTGTGGCGCTTGGGAGTGCAGTGGCGCTCCCGCCGAAGGTTCGGATCCCATATGGAGACCGGTCCACTCACTGGTTGAGCGCGGTGTGGGTGTGACACCAAGGGTTGCGATCCCGTTACCGGTCACGAAAAAAGACAAAAAGGAAAAAAACCTGATTATGTCATTTTGAGGAGAAAAAAAGAGGAAAATCACAAATAAAATGACCCTCCGACTCATAATAAACAGGTTTATTGGACTGGTTTGTTAGTTTTTTCCTTCCAGAGTACAAAGATTAATTCACAAAATGAAAAAGTAAGCAGTAAGTTAAACTAATTCCAGAATGCATCAAGTACCTGAAGTTTTGAGATATGCTTCATACTTAAATTTCAATTACTTTGCCTTGACTCTCACTTCTCTAAAAGAAATTACAACAGCTTCAAACTCAGCCTTCAATCTTTAGTTTTTCAGTTTTGTTTAAAAGCATAAAGTAAACAAACTAACAAAAAACTCAAGAACCACCATACTTCAGGAGGTATACATAAATCTTAAATCCAAATCATAAAAAGAAAAAAAAGAAAAAAAATCAGTAATTAACTTTAATCTAGAAAGAAGCTGGGTCATTCTCCCCTGATCTCAGATTCTTATTTGTGATTCAGGCTTTGCCAAACTGTAGGTTACAAAAATAGGAACGCAAAAGCTACACACAGCCATTAGGTCATGCTTGAGATGTTGTCTAAGGAAGGCTGTGCTACTCTCCGCCCCACCCCAAGAAAATCAGGCCCTTTTGTTACTGTATTCTCCATGGAAACATGTAATGTATCATAAATCATAAAAATATCAAAACCATTTACAAACATCCAGTTTTTGAAAATTCATGATAATGAAAGAAAAAGGAAAATATCAGAAGTATAAAAGTGTTAATTACAGCACTGTAAAACTGAAAACTGGAAACTTACAAGCCCAACACTAGAGAAACGGTTAAAGTTTGACATATTCAAAGAATATTAGGCTCTCATTAAAAATTACAATTATAAAAACAAGTGCAGAAGTTTTCCATGTTAAGAGACAGACCTATAGATAAAGCAGAGGTTACCTATGATTGTTTTGTAGAACAACAGTGCCAAAGAATGAGAACAAGTGTTCTGTGGGTGGGAATAATCCATGAGGAATACTTTTGGGAAACGTCAAGTAGGCAGTTTTCTTTACCAGTTTCTACATACATGTAATATTGTAATGTTCACTGTGTACTGCAAAGAGAGCATGCAGATATACTTGTAGCATTTGATGTTTCTCAACACGTTTAACTATGTATCTCTTCCCATCCCCACCTTTTTCTTTTTATTCCTGCCAGGAATTGGTGTTTTATAGAATATAATGTTTGAAATACTAATCATTAAAGACTACTATAGGTTAAAAAATCTAAAAATTCCTTTTTGTTCATACTATGACAGGATTTTTTTATTAGGAGTGATAGTATATGTAACAAGTCAATGTCACACTTCTACCTTAAAAAGGCCACTTCTGATTAATATTTTGGATCAAATTATCTAACATTGAGAATTCTAAATATAAAAAGAATCTTCTCTTAGCTACTTCTGGGATATGAATAAAGAAAAAAAAGACAGTTTCAATTAACTTAATATATTCAAGATTTATCAGTTCACATAAAAATTTATTTTATTCATACTTTTAAGTAAGTTTCACATACACACCCTTTCCAAACTAAAAATGACTTGTTGCATCATACATTTTTTGATTTTTGGAATTATGAATATAAACTCATATACGATAAAATGAATCCACGTTTCCCAAGTCATATTACAAAAGCCTAACTTATAACATGCCCCAGTCACAGTACTAATACCTTGCTTTTAACATATAAAGAAAATATATTCTGTGTACAAAGATTCCAAGAATATTTCCTACAAACTTGGTAGGAATGGGAGGAATGTTGCTTCTCACCACTGCCTACTACAAGGCAATGGAAACACCAAATACACACAGCTCCAAGAACCGATAGGAAGCATATCCTACAGGATACAGAAATTAGGGTGGAAAAGGAAAGAAATGGGAGTTACAAGGACAAGGAATTCGTAAGAAGTTGTGGTGAGAAAAGCCCAGAGGTGAGGACTGAATTTACTTTGCCTTCCTCTTTTGTTTTTCCATCGCACAGCATGTTACTGTTAGGGATGAGAATAATGGCAGAAGCTGGATTCAATGCAGGAGAGCTTGCCAACAGGAGTCCCAATTTGAGCACAGCTGTTGCTAGCAATTCTCCTTCCAGATTACAAAAAGAGAAAGCCTCTGAAGTGTAAAAGAAGTGTTCTGGGGGGAAGATCGGGCAGTAGGAACCAACTCTAATAAGGCAGTAATAGAAAAGGGAACTAATATTTTTTGAGGATCTACTTACTAAAACAACTCATTACCTCATTTAACCCTTGTAACACTGAAACTTAGATATTATTATCCTCGTTTTACAGATGAAGATAATGAGTTAAGAAACACGTCCAAGGTTAAAATACTATTTAAGTGGAAGAAAGAAGATAATGCCCATATCTTCCTATTTTCAATGTCTATGTTCCTTCAACTACTTCGTACAGTCTCCTGAGACAGTCTCTAATGGCTGCTGTTGCTGAAACAATTATTGCCATAGCTGCTGAAGCACCTAATCCTTATAACTTTGTTGTTCTTTGTCATCACTTCGCTTTCCTCTTATGTCTCCAGTGCTTTGAGGCTTTTTGTTAAAGCGTTAAGTCTTCTAGAGACATCAGCTTTCAAAGAGCCCTTTCCATCTGGACAGTAAATCAATAAGTACTAAAAGTATTAGTTTTAGTCTTTGGCTATTCCTGACAATTTTTATCACTCTTCATTCCATACATCAACTTTCCTATCTCCCCCCGGGGAAGTGAGATTTCACTCTGAACAACTAGGAATGCCAAAGGCAGATTTGAAGATAAGAGACACTTTACATCTTATATCTTCCATTACACTCATCTGAAAGTCACTATCTAGCAATCTCACTACTTGGTATCTAGTTGAGAATCCAGGAACTGGAAGTATAAAGCACAGTCCATAAAGCAATTAATTGTTTCAAAACTCATGCGTTTTACTGACATAAATCCCTCAAAGACTATTTGTTCTTAGTTTTGACATGACTAATAACCCAGTTATCTAAATTCTAGCTAGAGAGGAATAGAGCACCACAGTAAAAGTGAAGGAGCAAACCCATTGAGAGTAGGAAGAATTCAGAACAGACAGCTAACAGTGATGGAAGAAATCAAAATTCTCTTTAATATATTTTAAAAAGCAAAGCAACATGAGGCTATTTAGCTTAGTAGCAAAGTGCACAAGATGCCATTATTCTCCTAGCACAGCAGAATCTACAGGAGAGGCCAGGAATCCTTATTCAATTTCCAAAATAACTCTATCCCTGCATTTGCAGCTCACATAATCTGCCACCTAGGACTTCCTAGGTTAGCCATTAGATCCTGCCCACTTTAGAATCCTCCTTTTCCCCCTCCTCTAACTGTTCATGGCTCCTAGCATCCCGGTTAGCATTCACGGATTCATCCTTAATCCACACTATGGTCTGACATCCTGACTGTTCCTTGCGGTTCCCACTTCTTATTCACAACATACCTTATAGAACACCTAGCCTAGAATTTAGTTACATTTCTGATTTCGTTGAGGCCCACCTGAGGGCTTTCCTTGGAAGACATTGTTCTCACTCCCTGCCAGACATCCAGCCTGACCCTTGACTTTGCAAGTATCGTTCCCTGGAGTAATTCCATATTACTCTGCCTTCTGGCTGCCACTGTTATGCCCACCCATGTAACTTAGTGAACAACCATCCATTTTGTCAAACTCTCAAGTTGATCTGGGGCACACTCCGTAATCAAACTAATGGATACATCTGCAGCAAAAGATAAGCATATTCACATAAGATGGGATAAATAATGACTATAAATATCTTTGCATCATTTCAGGCCAGATCTTGCTGCCAAACGAGTTAAGAAAAACTTTTGAACTCTGGAATTAAGACTAAGGGATTTTGCACCTGCATACCTGTTTTTTTTCTTTTCTTTACCTCCACAACTTCCTTCCAAAATAAATTTTTAAAAAAGTTTTGGTGTTTCAATGGGTAATTTCAGTGTTCTGGTAATTTGACTTACATAAAAATGTAATACTTGTATTATTTTGTGTATAGACACAAAAAATACATATATTTAACATCCAGAAACCTACATATGCAACAGGAAAGGATATACATGCTGTTGTATAGAAAAGCATTATTTGAACAATAGAGACAAGTTACTGAAAAAATACATACATAAACATTTTATTTAGTAAAATTTGTACCATACTATAGTTTTAACAAAAGTATACATACAGCTTTAAATATTTAGGATTATCACCTTCTCTACATTTTCCTTCTTTCATGTCACATAATCAACTCCAATCTCTGGGGCACTAACATAGTGCTTTAATATGGTTATATTATGCTACTTTTCTAGAAATAAATATCTTTTAAGTTCTTATCAGTATGGAAAAAACAAAAAGTCCAAACATGATTCAGGATACATGCTCCAGTTTCAATATGTTGGGTATCTAAAATATTGAATAGAGAGTTCTAATCTCTTGTTTAATTTTTACTGTAAATATATGTTTGATTTCATGTTTATAATTACACTTCCATTAATATTCTGTCTGATCTTGAGACCAACTGCTTAGTTACTAGATTCATGTTAAAAAAAAAAATGTTCTGAGTAAAGATAACTTACTGCTGTTTATGATAAACACTATGAATGACATATTAAAAAGAGAAGTTTACTAAATTAAAAAAAATTCCAGGCCGGCCCGTGGCTCACTCGGGAGAGTGCGGTGCTGATAACACCAAGGCCCCGGGTTCGGATCCCACATAGGGATGGACGGTTTGCTCACTGGCTGAGCGTGGTGCTGACAACACCAAGTCAAGGGTTAAGATCCCCTTACCGGTCATCTTTTAAAAAAAAAAAAAATCCATACCAGATCTAAATTAAAACTAAAAATTAGAAAGATGTTAGAGCAACATAAAAATTCTTCCCCTTCTCCAGCCTTCCAAAGGCTAGAATTGCTGAAATTATAAAACTTTATACCAGGTAAATGTAGCAGAAAAGCCATGCCCCTCTTTCATCATTACACATCCAGGATCTAGAAGCATTTATGGATCCTACACTTACCTGATATAATAATGAAAAAGCAAGATTAAGAATTAAAACTGAACTTAGCCTATTTCCTCCTACAAAAGATTGAATGTAATTAAGCATTTAGAGTTCTAGTCCAGAGGTCCACACATTTTTTCTGTAAAGTACCAGAGAGTAAATACTTTAGGCTTTGTGGGCCACAGTCTCTATTACGACTACTCATAAACAATACATAAACAAACGAGGATGGCTGTGTTCCAATAAAACTTTACCTACAGAAACTGACAGCAGCATGGATCAGTCCCACAGGCTGTAGATTGCCAACCCCTATTCTAATACAAAGAATTATAGGGAAGTCTTTACTAATTCCTTGAGCCCCAGTTAATTCATTCTTCAATGAGGTTTAATAACAGTTTCTCCATATCTCCTTACGAAGCAGAAGGGCTTTTTATATAAAAGGACAATGGTTTCATTAAAGGATTGTTCAAAGCCTTCAATTATACTATGGGATAATTAATGAGCCACACAAGATTCAATAAAACTTTTATTTTTTAATTCAGATGTCACTAAACTGGTTAACCAGGACTTAGAATAAAATAATTTTATAACCTAAAAGAAATCCAGAATTTAAGCCTTTATTTTATTTATAACTAAGAAAGGCTCAAAAGGTTATTATAAACTGCCTCAATCTCTTTTTTGAAATAAAGCTGGATGGAAGAAAGGAAAATAAGTACATTGGTTAAAGACAAGTGAAAAGGCACTTTAATTTTTTTCCTTAGAGAATGTATTCATTAAATTAACGTAGTTAACCTTAAATAATAACTCTAAAATTTAAAAGTACTTTGGAGTTCCTTTTAAATGTATTTAGATGTATTTTCTGTCACTAAAGTCGGATACAATGATAAATTAAAAAAAAAAAAAAAAAAGGAAAAGCGACCTAATCTAAGACCAACAAATAGTAGTGGAGGAGCTTATGCTAGAATTCAGGTCTTCTGACTTTCAGGCAGGAGTCTTTTCCTGTTCTATAGTTATCTGTGTAAAAAACTACATTCGAAGGCACAACAAATCGAATCTCCAGTATTCTCCAATTGTCACTATTCTTATGTTGTAAACCTACTTACTCATTTTTTTCTTAGCACACACAAAAAAAGTCAAAGGTATTGAATAAAATGTAAGACAAATCTCAGCTTCAGTGCTTATCCAAAATCACTTTCTCAAAGACATACTTTCTAAAATATTTGGAACAAGACATAGGCCAATTCACCTCTCCCCATCCAATGCCCAGTTCTAGTGACACTTCCCGCTGTTTTCCCTACGCCTTAAATAATCTCACCGAAGAGTATTTTATCTGAAAGTTCTTAACTGTACTTGGCCTCTTTTTCTCCTCAAATTTTCAACGTCTCCTCTAGGCTGTAAATTCCTTAAGGGGGTTAGCCTGCACATAAAAGGTGTTTAATATTTGTTGAATAAATGCACACAACAATACATAAGGTGGCCGGTTAGCTCAGTTTAGGGCATGGTGCTGTTAACACCAAGGTCCACGGTTCACCTCTGTATTGACCAGCCGCCAAAAAAACCACAAAACAAACAAAACAAAAACCAGGTATAATTACGACCTTTTATGAAGGAGCCCAAACTATTTAACCACTACTATCTGACTTGACAGTTCAGAAAATTATCTTAACTTGCTCGAAGTGTACATTATAGTGATTAGGAAGTACCACTAAGCGCTTTATAAAGATTCTAAACACTTTATAAGAACTTGAAATGACGTCGTGCCGGCCGTTAGGCAGGGAGAAATAAACGTTTTCTCATACTAAGCAAATGCTCCCCAGCAAAGGCTTTCTTCCTCTGAGAGAAGACTGGAAACAGTTCTCCACGTGGAAGGCAATACCCACTCTCCCCACGGAACCCTTCTGGAAACTCATCTGGAGCGCTGCCTGCAGGAAACGCAGGCTCCTCGGAAGAACCCCGCCCGAAGCCCGGGTTGGGGCTGACCGCGGGCGCTGCAGGGCGGGTCCGGGGAGCGGCGCGCGGGCGAGGCGGGCTCCGACCTCCTGACCTTCCCCGCACGCCCGGCGTCCCAGGCTCCCGCAGACGAGCAGAGTCCACACCTACCTGTTGTACTCCCGTGAAAGCAGACTTCTCCAGAGCCCGGCAGGAAGGACGGACGGTACCCGCCAACGGCCGACCCCGCGTCCTAGTCAGCCTCTCCTCGGCGGGCTCCGACCCCTTGGGCCACGACATCTAACCCCTCGACCCGTTCCCGCACCGGGGTCCCAGCTTCCCACACGACCACATCACGCCGCGACCATACCGGGGATCCCCGAGCCGCTCAACTCACGGTGTGGGCCACGGTGCGTTGTCCCTCCCAGCCGGCAGGCAACCCAGACACCGCCCCCTCGCGCCCGGAGCCGCCGCCTCTCCCGGGATCCCCGACTCTTCGCCTTCTGATGTCCCCTCGGCTCAGCACCCGTCCCCGTCCCGCCACTTTATCGG
>NW_007743074.1:15796-19871 GCF_000696425.1 Galeopterus variegatus
CCCCCGTCCCGCCACTTTATCGGGTCCTCACCGCAGCAGGACAGCGCCGGGACTGGCCGGCGGCGGCGACTGCGGGACAGTGGGGCGGGCGGGGCGCGCGCGGGGCGTGGCCGGAAAACTCTCAGCGCCGAGCGCGGCGGGAGCTGGCGATTGGGGGCGCGCCCTGCGCCGTGCTGTCCCAGGCCCGCCAGCCGGCCGCCGAGCCATCGAGCGCCCACTCTGGCAGGCGTGACTGTTCCACCGCCGAAAGAGCGATGGAGGAGACTGTGGCTCAAATTGAGGCTAGGACAGCGGCTTTGCAGTCCGGAGATTCCGGCCACAACTATTTTTGTCTGTTTTTATCGCCAGCCAGAATCCGTGGGGACAGCATTGAGGCATCTGAAGGCAAAAACACGTCTGGAGGCTGGAGAAATTCGAGCTGGGCCGGTGCTGGGGGTGTAGAAGGTGGAATATTACACGCCAAAGGGGCCCTACGTAGTCTTGACTCTGAGGTAGTGACTTGCTTAAGGTCACACGCTGAGTCCATCGTGGAACTAGGACCAATAGCTCCAAGTCATGTGCGTTTTACTCAGCATTTGGAATGTAATCTTTAAATTTTTATTTTGAAACAAACTCAAGCTTACAAAAAAAGTGGCAAGTATAGTATAAAGAACACTTTTCCTGAATCGTTTGATTTAAGTTACCGATACCATGCCACATTGTCCCCAGGCACCTTCTACAAAATCTCAATATAACTATCAAAATCAAAACATTTATGTGATATGTTACGTTTTGCCAATTGTCCCAATAATGTTCTTCATGATAAAAGGATTCAGTTCAGAATCAAGTACTATATTTACTTGTCATTGTATCTTTCGTTGCCTTCAGTCTGGAACACTTCCTCAGTCTTTCCTTGACTTCCATATCCTTTACTCTTTTGAAGATTCCTGGACAGTTATTTTTACATGGCCTTCACTTTGGCTCTGACATCTACTCATGATTAGATTCTAGGTTTCTTTGACAGGATGGTCATAGAAATGATGCTGTGTTGGGCCGGCCCGGTGGCGCGCCGCTTGAGAGCGCGGCGGGAGCGCCGCCGAAGGTTCGGATCTCACATACAGACGGCCGCTCACTGGCTGAGCGAGGTACGGGCGCAACACCGAGGGTTGCGATCCCGTTGCCGTCCCGGTCCGGTACGGGCGCTACACTGAGGGTTGCGATTGGTTGCCGGTCACGAAAAAAGACAAAAAGGAAAAAAAAAAAAAAAAAGAAATGATGCTGTGTTCTTCTCATTGCATCCAATTAGACAGCATGATTTTAATTTCTCTCATTACTGATGTTAACTTTAATAGTGATGTCTGCCAGGCTTCTCCACTGTAAAGTCCCGCCCCCCCACTTTGTAGTTAGTATTTTGTGGGGGAGAATCTTTGAAACTGTCTTGTTTCAAGATATTTGTAAATATCTTGTTTCTCATCAAACATTCAATTAACGTATTTATTTCAGTATGGATCCAGAGTTCTCTGTTTTATTAAATGGGTTATCACCTGTCTATCATTATTTGCTTTGATTCTCAAATTGTCCCAAGTTTGGTCGTGAGCCACATTCATTCTGACTTCTATGTCTTTGTGCGTGTGTGTTTGAAATTCTTCCCCAGCATTTATTGTAAAACATTTTTATTTTTTTTTAATTTTTTTTAATTTTTTTGGAACTTTTTTTTTTTCCTTTTTGTCTTTTTTCGTGTCTGGCAACGGATCGCAACCCTCAGTGTCGCGCCGGTACCGGACCGGGACGGCAACGGGATCGCAACCCTCGGTGTTGCGCCCGTACCTCGCTCAGCCAGTGAGCGGCCGTCTGTATGTGAGATCCGAACCTTCGGCGGCGCTCCCGCCGCGCTCTCAAGCGGCGCGCCACCGGGCCGGCCCAACACAGCATCATTTCTATGACCATCCTGTCAAAGAAACCTAGAATCTAATCATGAGTAGATGTCAGAGCCAAAGTGAAGGCCATGTAAAAATAACTGTCCAGGAATCTTCAAAAGAGTAAAGGATATGGAAGTCAAGGAAAGACTGAGGAAGTGTTCCAGACTGAAGGCAACGAAAGATACAATGACAAGTAAATATAGTACTTGATTCTGAACTGAATCCTTTTATCATGAAGAACATTATTGGGACAATTGGCAAAACGTAACATATCACATAAATGTTTTGATTTTGATAGTTATATTGAGATTTTGTAGAAGGTGCCTGGGGACAATGTGGCATGGTATCGGTAACTTAAATCAAACGATTTTGAGCACTCCCTTACCTTCTGGCACAATAAGATGTTCTAGGCTCACCTTGCACTAACTCTGGATGCAGCCATTTATCCAGGAGACCAGGCTTCTTTTAGTGGAGTATTTAGAAGCACTAGGTGTGTTCACTACTACTGGGGCAAGCTAGGCAGTCTGGGGCATATTTACACATTCATACACATATACAGTACATCTATACATGTACACTCACACATATTTAGAGCTATATTTCTTTATTTAACAATATAGAAAAGCCATATGTTCACAGTAATACTTGCAATCCAGCATCACACAGTTCATTCTAGTTGCTGCCTTCCAAATTTGTGACTCCCTTCTCCTACAGAAAGAAATCTGGCTCCTATTATCCTTGAGATATTTACTTATTTGAACAATCCCCCATATGTAAGCAATCACCCATAGCTGCCATCTGTTCCTTTGGAGGATGTTGCCCATAACCCACTAATGTTCTGAAACCATAAAATTAGCCACCTCAAGCTCCCCACCTCCCTTTCTTTATCCCTGTTCCCACACTCTGTGCTCATGCCTAGCCCACAGCCCTCCCCACCCTGCTCAGTCTCCAACATCCCTTGCCAAGTATCTCTCTTGGCATCCTCCTTAACCCACTTAATATATATAGACATGTACACTATATATACATATATATATATATTTATACATATAAATTAGTTATATATATTCTTTATAGAACCATATACATACACATACACTATAAGTATATGAGTATATACTTTACATATGTTAGTTATATATTATTCTTTACAACATCCTATACATATACACACATTATATATATTTGTTATATACATATATTATATATTATATTATTATTTACAGTACCATATACATACACTGTAAGTATATGAGTATATACTTTACATATGTTAGTTATATATTATTCTTTACAACATCCTATACATATACACACATTATATATATTTGTTATATACATATATTATATATTATATTATTATTTACAGTACCATATACATACACTGTATGTGTATATATACACACATGCTATATATACAAAGGAAATATATATTATATATATAGTATATGTAGTATAGGGTACTGTAAAGAATAATACATATGACTAATATGTGAGATATATTTTTATATATGATATGTATATGTAGGTATTTCAAAAAGTTCATGGAAAAATAGAATTAAAAAATAATACAAATCCTTCCATGAATTTTTTTAAGTACACTTGTATATATAATATAAATTCTGTGCTTGTGTACAGGGTATTGTAAAGTACCCTAAGAAAGGTAGAAAAGTATTACAGGATTCTGAAAGAGAGAATAATTATGAAGACCAGTTGGGACTCTCGTGAAGGGTTTAAAGAAAGAGATGACATTGAAACGGGCTTTGAAGGATGCATAAGAATGATGAGTAAGATATGCTCTATTAGATAATGAAAACACTCTGAAAAATAGTTTTAGTGGGCCCAAAACAGAGAAAGTAATTCATTTTGACTGAGTATGTGGAATAAGAGTAACAATACTAGAATTTTAGAGCTGGAAGGGATATTACACATCATTGAGTCCAACTGCTAGTTTTACAGATGATTCACGGATGGCTCCAAACTTTGACCTAAGTGACTAAAAAAATGATATTAGAAGGAGGAGTCAGTTTAGAGGGGAAAATAATGAGTTGATTTTTATTTTTAATTAATTTATTTTGAGGGGGAATTTATTTTATTTTATTTTATTTTTTATTTCTTTTTTCCTTTAAATTTTTATTTTGTCAATATACAATGTGGTTGATTATTATGACCCATCA
>NW_007743075.1:0-3947 GCF_000696425.1 Galeopterus variegatus
GTTACAGGAGAATTTCAGTCATTTACCTATCATTTATTAATGGGTGGTCTAGATTGACAATGCCTTATATGTGTTCAATTATGACCCATTGATATCATTCCAAGGACTCTGATATTTCTCAATTTAGCTTAGAACAGTTATTTTACAATGACAATGATTTATATGTTATAGGAACTTTAAATTTCATTACACACATACAGACAGAGTTTGCAATTCATTAACAATTAACTTAAGAGTACAAAAAACATTTCTGAAAAACTTTTATAAAGTAAAATGATTGGAATTAACATTTCCATTTTTTGCAAACAGGCCACTGTTTACAATAAATGTAAGATGTTCTATCATAAGCATGATTCCTATACCACATCACAGCAAACTCTTTCAGACAGTCATAAAGAATGTGAATCAGGCCTATTAGTATTTTTTGTCACTGTCTCTTCTTAAAATGAGGTCGACAGAGAGTGAGGGCAGGATAAAAATTTTATCAAATGTATTAGTTTGAAGCAAAAAATAAAAATAACCTAAAAATGTTATCCACTGGAAATTTTCCTGCTTAGCATTACAATTTATCTTAATTTTTGCTCCCTCCTTCCCTCTGCTGCTCTCTCTCTCTCTCCCCCTCCTTATTTTCACTTCTATTTATCCTCGTTTGTGTACTTTATCTTGTCCAAATTGAAACCAGAATTGTATTGGGAGGACCCCAAATTCCAAAATATTAGTGATTGACTTTAGTTGAGAATATATAACAGATAACTGATTTGTTTGTGTTTTGGAAAACCTGTTAATTGTTTAAAGAAATTGAAAAACATCATCACCAGTTTATCATTATATCTTGAATATCATATAGATCCTTATCCCTACTATCTTAAATACTTCGTAGTTTTTTCTTCTGTATCAAAATATCTTCCCTCTCCTCCCTTCCCACAAATAGAAAAGCAGGAAATAAAAATAAAAAATTCTATATATCATGTGTGATTTTTCTTTCATAACAAATCTTTTAACTATGGTGATGAAATAGTCAAATAAAATTTTAACTCTAGCTTTAAAATAAATATATCTGTAATGTAAATTTATGTTGCTTAAAGACATAAGCAGAAGACATAGGGTTTTCAGTTTAATGTGATTTTATATTTGTAAAAAATATCTTTGTTTTCATTTTTAAAAGTTTTCATTTCTTTCACTTTTAAGGATGATCAGTATCCATTGTGTATATCCATTCATTCACTGATGAACATTTAGATTGTTTCCATGTCTTGGTTATTGTAAATAATGGTGCAGTGAACATGGAGGATCTCTTCAAGATCCTGATTTTCATTTCTTTGGCTATATATACCCAGAAGTGGGATTGCTGAATCATATGGTAGTTCTATTTTTTTATTTTTGGAGAAACCTCCATACTTTTTTAAATTTTAGCTTCTCAAGCACAGGAATTATGCCTGGACCCTTTAAGCTTCTGGAGAAATATCTGACTCTGAGTGTGTGTTTAATAAATGTTTTGTAATTGTTGAATAAATGGAGTCTAAATGGTTTAGTATATACACAAATCTATATTGCAAGTATTATTCCTAATTATTTATTTTAGAACATATTTATGTCTTCATTGTTCATTTATTAATTCATTCAATAAATACTTTAAAGTATTTGAATAAGGAATTGACTCTTCTCAATGAAGTAAGAACCATTGTCCAATCTTCTGTATCTATTTTAATCTTCCTAAACATGGCTAAGCCCTTGCTTTCCTAAATTTGAAGCATATGTCAGATCCATTAGCCGGGATTTGTGCTTGTGCTATCATCTTGTCAACATGCTCTGGTATGACAAAGTACAGAACTAGATGGAAAGAAAGTCGTTCATTAATTAGAAAAAATGCACATAGTGATTTTCAGAGTGTCTTACTCGATAAGACAACAGATATCAGAAGCATCTGTTGTAAAGTCTGGAGTCTAAAGTCTCATTTATTTTGCTCTGTATGTACGAGTAAAGCCTGAATTCTTGTTTCTTCATCTGCAAAAAGTAAATATCTATATCCAGGTAACACAATATTAATTTTTTTTTTGGAATATGTAAAAATATCATAGAAGTATAAATATACATAAAGATAGGGGTTGGCAAACTATCACCTGTAGTCCAGCTGCTTGTTTTTTTTTTTTTTTTTTTTTCCTTTTTTTTGTCTTTTTTCGTGTCCGGCAACAGACTGCAACCCTCAGTGTCGCGCCCGCACTGGACCGGGACCGGCAACGGGATCGCAACCCTCGGTTCTGCGCCCGCCCCTCGCTCAGCCAGTGAGCGGGAACCGGTCTTTATGTGGGATCCGAACCCTCGGCGGGAGCGCCGCCGCACTTCCCAAGCGGTGCACTGTAGCAGTGCGCCACCAGGCCGGCCCAGCTGCTTGTTTTTGTAAGCAAAATTTTATTGGATCACAGGCACACCCATTGATTTATGTATTTTAAACGGTAGCCAATGGCAGCATTGAGGATTTGCTACCAAGACCTCTGGCCTGCAAAGCCTAAAATATTTATCATGTGGTCTTTTAAAAAATAATATGCTGACCCCTCTTAATATTAATACTAATAATTACTATTACTACTAATAGCAACAAAAGTCAATTTCTACAACTGTAATGAAAAACATTTGAAATATCTACTAAGTAGTGAGGAATTGTTTCTTTCTTTAGAAAATGTATACAGTTGATTTTGCTAACTGATCAATAAAGACAAGCAGCAAGTTTTTATTTCCATACAATCAATCTTAAATTTAAGTTCCATATCATATTTGCATTGTGCAGCTCTCTGTATGATTTCTCATTCATGTCCATGTACTTAATGTTCATACTGTACTGTGTAATACTAATTACAAAGTTTAGAAAATATACTAACATTAGTGCACAATCAAAAAATACATTTTTCAATGTATTTCTTTTTTTGGCAGCTAGCCAGTAGGGGGATCCAGAAAAAAATGTGTTTTTGTATATTTATGGTATTTAAATTGTGGAACTCTAAGCAGATGTCATTTACATATACTTGGCTTAAGTAAAAGACTATTTATTAATGTTTCCAAGTTTTAAAAGTTAGGAGTGAAAATAAACTGGATCGCTTAGTATAAGGCGATTAAAGAAATATATTTCTTTTACTAGAATCTTTGGATTGGATGCAATTTGAACTTACCAATGGCCAAGCAAGAAACCATATCAAAAATGATCTATTGGACACCCCTGTAAAATGAAGAGCCAACAGAAGTTTTATTACATGTAAATGTTGGTCATATAATTGACAAGCAGTGGAAGTGTGGTAGATGTATGTGAGGTCCCAGTGAGATGGAGGCAATCCAGGACAGCTAACAGTGTGATTTAGATCTATTTAGTTCTTGACACTGTGTTTGTTACTTGAGGAGATTTATTATTTATAGGTATTTCATTTGCTGATTTATCAGTTGTGATATAACACATATTTCATTTGTCTATAAATAAATCAAAACAATATTTTATTTCCTTTTGTATGACAAAAAGATGGATTTATTACTGACTAAGAGTCATTACTGCTTATAGTTATTTGCCTAAATACTTAGAGTTATCATTACAAAACTTCAAAAGATAAAACAATCTATAAAACAGATACCCAAATGACATACGATTTACTACAAACTGGTTTTCTGATTTTAGAAGGTTTTGTACAAATCATCTTAATCTTTCAACACCACTCAAAGTTGTCTCATGTAGAATCTGCATTCAGTGTAGAGTGAATCTAATGTATTTCTAGTCTGTTCTCATGAACTTGACCCATGGATAAGGCATCAGAAAATGTGTCCTCAGAAGGAAAAATCATCAATATATTTTCCACCAGAAATCCAATTATTTGTTAAGATGTTATATGACTATACTTCTGGGAGTCTAATCTCTAAATTGGTGTTCTGTAGATATAGCCTTAGTATAGATCCATTCTCTGTAAGGC
>NW_007743075.1:5615-6412 GCF_000696425.1 Galeopterus variegatus
TTAGTAATGTTAATGTTCATTAAAACCTTAATATTGAATGACTGCTAGAATTTTTGCAATTAGCAAAAGCAATGGTTCTAAAAACAAATAAATAAAGCAATACATTGTCTTTCAAAGCTTCTCCATTACCTTGAATTTCTTCACAGAAGATAATCATCAAATATAATTCTTGAATCACTTAAAAATTATGAATATATATGTGTATTATGTCTCTATATAGAAATATACATATACATGTAATTTTTAAGAGCTGTAAAAAAAGACTAGATAAAGAGCAGTTAGTTGCTCAGAAAGCTCCCAATGAACTCAGTTTAATACTTTTTCTTTTGGCTACTTAAACAGTGCCCTTTATAACTGATACAAGTACAGTTTACTGCAACTTAATTTCATGATGTTGTAACAAAGTATTAATGGGTGAAACAGAGTCTTTTAAAATTACCTTTCTTTCCTAATGTGTCTCTTTTTAAGGATAAAAATTTATAATTTGTATAAGGAGAAGCTTTCTAGTTCACGAAAACAAGATGTCATAGAAAAGTATGTGTTTGAGAAATCTGTGCATTTAACGATATTCATTCAACAAATATTTACTGAGCACCTACTATGCACTCTCCTCAGCATTGGGTACAGCAGTAAAGAAGGCAGAAATGTGTTGTTCTCACAGAACTTTTTGCTATACGTGAATATTATCACATTTCTGCATATCCTGCTTATTCCAATCACTAGAGCAGAGTCAGTTTCTCAAAGGCTGCAGATTGTCATTGATTTCTGGCAATTGGCAGTGTTTTTTTTTTTTTTTT
>NW_007743075.1:8431-9389 GCF_000696425.1 Galeopterus variegatus
TTTTCTCAAAAAAAAAAAAAAAAAAAAAAAAGCCAAAGAAAAAACTGCAAATAGAATTACCATCTCATCAAGCAATCCCACTGCTGGGTATTTATACAAAGGAAAAGAAATCATCATGACAAAGATTGACCTACAGTCCCATGTTTATCTCAGCTCTATTCATAATAGCCAATATGTAAAATCAATCTAAGTGTCCATAAATGGATGACTAGTTAAAGAAAATGTGGTATATACACACCATGGAATACTATTCATCCATAAAAAAAGAATAAAATCCTGCCATTTGTGTTAACATCATGATCTTGCAGAAAAGTATCTTAAGTGAAATAAGCCAGGCCCAGAAAGCTAAAAACCTCATCTTCTCATTCATATGTGGAAGCTAAAATCATTGATCTCCTAGGATTAGAAAATAGAATACTGGTTACTAGAGCCTGGTAGGGGTAGGGGGCAGAAATAATAGGTAGGAGGATAAGGTGCCAATGGATACAAAATTGCAGCTATATAGAAAGTATAAGTTCTAGTGATTTACTGCTCTATAGGGCAATTACAATTAACAATTTATTGATAATTTCAAATAGCTAGTAGAGAGGAATTTGAATGTTCCCAACATAAAGAAATCATGAATGTTTGAAGTGATGGATATGCTAATTACCCTGATTCAATCGTTGCACGTTGCACACATGTACCCATATATCACAATGTACCCCATAAATATATAGATCATGTGTCAATTAAGAAAAACAAATTTAATCAAATAAAAAAATACATTTGATTAAATGAACAAAACAATGTCAACATGTTCTTTCTTTTCTGTGTTAACATGTCTTACCTTAAAATTATTCACTTTTAAAATTAAGAATTCTATAATATTTTAGGCTTATTCCTCATACTACACAGAGGCTTTTTTAGCATTTAAATTAATAAATTAATATTAATAATATTAATTAAATGAAGCAAT
>NW_007743075.1:9900-12297 GCF_000696425.1 Galeopterus variegatus
AGGCTTTTTTAGCATTTAAATTAATAAATTAATATTAATAATATTAATTAAATGAAGCAATTCAGATGTCTTTCTCTATTTTGCAAAGAAAAGGGCCTAAAATTAGATCAGAGAATTATAATCTAGAGAGCTAGCATCAGCAGGTTAAATAGGTATTACATAGTTATAGAGCCTCTCAGCATTACACACAAAAAATTATAATTGGTTTTTTTAGGAACATACAATAAATATTGTTGGGAAAATGGAACAATTTGGTCAGGCTCCCCTCACCTCAGGGCCGGATAGAGACGGTTGGTAAACATTGTGTGTGTGGGTGGGGTACAGTCGCTTGCAAGGTGGCACCACTTTGGCTGGTTTTTACTGCCTCTGGCATCCGCCCGGCACAGCCATGTTTTTTCCAGACCAGTGGCTTCCAAGGACACTGTGGCCAGTCGCCTAGCATATAGACCTAGCATATAGCTCAACCATCGGCCCAGTTGGTTCAGGATTACCAGCAGGTAAAAGAGCCCGACAACTGGCGTGGTCGCCTAGCTTTACAACTGGTGTCATGAACAGGATTACGAGCTGGACAATTGGTGCTGTTTGAGTAGGATTTACGACATCAGCATTAGCCTCACAGTAGCCCTTGTCATAGCCAGACAAATATAGAAGAGGTTCCAAAATCCATCTTGCAAATCTGTTAAATTATAATCTTTCACCTTTTAAACTATGGAGTGGCTTCAAGAAAACTATGCCCACAATCTTCTCTTTCATTTTCCTTTTAGACATTGAATTAGTATGATAAATATGTTTATGTTTCATTTCCATGACGGGATCTTCAAAACCACAGACCCACCCCAAACGGCAATGCCTTTATGCCACTAATTCCAGCTGTTTCCATGCACCTAATCCTGGAAGTAGAGGCCACTAATGGGCAAGTCACAGCCTGAATTTAAGCCACAGTCATGCTTTCTTTAATCATCACAGTATTTTTAAATTGGAGAATTTTATAAAACATTCCTAATTCTTGACTACTCTTGAAAATCAAAGAAATCTGTCCATGTGAATCCACATTTCCATATGGCAACAAGCAGCTGAGTGTAATGCATATCTGCTACAACCTCCACCATTTCTACTGCCTTACATGCAGTGCATTTCAGTGATCCAAATTACCTGTAGGCGTTTGAGTCTGAGACATTTTCTGGCTCATCCTCTTTTTCCATGATTTGGCCCCTAGTGCTATTAGAACCTGGCAATTAAACTGCACATTTAATTGATATTTCCCATTTTCTTCCTGAAATTTTATATTGACTAACTAGAATTATATAGCATGTGACATTGAGGAGTAGAAGTCTAAATAAGGTGAAATACTGAAATATTATTTTACTGATGAGAAAAACTGAGATATAACTAAAGATTGAGTCAGGATGTGCACACTGGCCACGTGTCCCTAGAGGCTGAAATCTTAACACCAACACTGTATATATACCTATGGTTCAGTCTCTGCACAACGGGATCTATGTAGACCATTCCTTAGACAAAATTGTAAACCAGACTTTTTTGGGGATCTCAAATTGTAAGAACCAACCTCCTTCTGAGCCCCTTTAATGCCAAGAATTTATATTGAAATATCATAATAAAAATTCTAATAGTTAAAAATCCCATAGTGTGGGACACTATGGTAGTATCAATGGACACTAAATTGTTATTTTTAATATTTTTAAAAGTGTGTAAGTGCTAAAAATGACATTTATCTGAAGATGGCAAGCCCCCCTATAATAAATATATGCAAAATATGAAAATAAAATGCCTGATTTTTTTACTCCTATAATTCTTAATCTACCCATTCTCTCCTATATTTTTTTAAATGTTTGAGATGATAACCTGGAACAGTGCTGAAAGATAACTGCTTAAATCTGGCAAAACCAAAGAATGCCTTAGCATACAGTTCTTTTATTAAATGACACGACTGTTAAAACTTTGATCTGTGTTTTTTAAAATTTATCACTTTAGGTTTCTTAGCTGAGCATAAGTGAATTTTATTTCATTTTAAATTCCATTTCTGATAAATCTGCAATTCAAGCATGCTGCTACCAGATAGAAATCATCTCAATAATCTGCAGGTTCAATTAATAAAAGAAAAATCAAATTCCAAAAATAATTATTGGAAATGTAAATGTATTATAAAAATTCAAAATTCAAATCATGCACAATAATATATAATATGATGCCTCTCCCAAAACAAATCATACACTCACACTCAAGTCCCATTTCTCAAAGATAATCACTGCTAACGATTGGTGTATTTTTCTATATTCTTTCTACAGATATTAAACAAGTTTTTTTTCTTTCACTCAATGATACATCTTAGCCATGTTTCCATATTTGAATATGTAGATGTAATTCATTCTTCAGGGA